>NC_092336.1:467074705-467386911 GCF_046630445.1 Rutidosis leptorrhynchoides
CCAACACAAATACGTCAATTTTTGGGCTTAGCCAGTTATTATAGAAGGTTTATTCAAGATTTTTCCTGAATAGCTAAACCATTGACAGCGTTAACGCAAAAAGGGAAGAAGTACGAATGGACCTCTGAGCAGGAGAGTGCATTTCAATTACTGAAGAAGAAGTTGACTACGGTGCCTATTTTATCGTTACCTGAAGGGAACGATGATTTTGAGATATATTGTGACGCTTCGCGACAAGGTTTTGGTTGCGTCCTTATGCAACGAAAGAAAGTTATTGCGTACGCATCCCGACAATTGAAGATTTACGAGCGAAATTATACGACGCATGATCTAGAACTGGGAGCAGTAGTGTTTGCATTGAAGATATGGAGACACTACTTATATGGGGTTAAATGCACTGTGTTTACCGATCATAAAAGCCTTCAACATATTTTCGATCAAAAACAGCTGAACATGAGGCAATGTAGGTGGGTTGAGCTGATAAACGACTATGATTGTGAGATTCGCTATCATCCTGGAAAAACGAATGTCGTGGCTGACGCTCTAAGTAGAAAGGAATGAGAGCCAATTCGAGTACGAGCGATGAACATAAAAATTAGCATTAATCTCAACTCACAAATCAAAGAGGCTCAACGAGAAGCTCTTACTAAGGAAAACATAGGAAATGAAATAATGAAGAAGTATGAGAAGCAACTCGTTATACGAGAAGACGGAATTCGATATTTTGCAAAACGTATTTGGGTACCAAAGTTGGGGGGATTAAGGAAGTCGATATTGAACGAGGCACATAAGACAAGATACTCGATACATCCTGGAGTTGGAAAGATGTATCAAGATATTAAGACGCACTATTGGTGGCCTAATTTAAAGACAGACGTTGCAACATATGTCGGGGAATGTTTAACTTGTTCCAAAGTCAAAGTAGAACACCAAAAGCCGTCAGGGTTACTTCAATAACCAGAAATCCCAGAATGGAAGTGGGATAGTATTACCATGGATTTTATCACAAAGTTACCCAAGAATGCATGGGGTTATGACACCATTTGGGTAATAGTTGATCGTCTCACCAAATCTGCACATTTCTTGCCTATAAAAGAAACGGATAGAATGGAGAAACTATTACGATTATACATAAAGGAAATTTTTTCAAGGCATGGAATACCTATTTCCATTATATCCGATCGTGATAGTAGATTTACATCAAAGTTCTGGCAATCACTACAGGAGGCCCTGGGAACTCATTTGGATATGAGCACCTCATATCATCCGCAAACTGATGGGCAGAGTGAAAGAACAATTCAAACTCTTGAAGACATGCTCAGGGCATGTGTGATCGATTTTGGAAACGGATGGGATAAATATCTACCATTAGCAGAATTCTCGTATAATAATAGTTATCATGCGAGCATTAAAGCTGCACCATTTGAAGCACTGTATGGAAGGAAGTGTAGATTCCCTATCTGTTAGAATGAAGTAGGAGATCGACGATTAACTGGTCACGAGATCATATACGAAACTACTGAGAAGATAGTACAAATCAAGGAGAGATTGAAAACAGCCCGTAGTCGCCAAAAGAGCTACGCCGATGTCCGAAGGAAACCATTAGAGTTTCAGATCGGTGACATGGTTATGCTAAAGGTGTCACCTTGGAAAGGTGTAATACGTTTCGGAAAAAGGGGTAAACTGAACCCAAGGTATGTAGGCCCGTTCAAGATCATCGAACGCATTGGACCGGTAGCTTATCGACTTGAGTTACCACAACAACTCGCCGGAGTACATAATACGTTTCACGTTTCAAACCTTAAGAAGTGTCTTGCAAAGGAAGACCTCACCATTCCTATTGAAGAAATCCAAGTCAACGAGAAACTACAATTCATAGAAGAACCAATCGAAATCATGGACCGTGAAGTCAAACAGCTCAAGCAGAGCAACATACCAATCATTAAGGTTCGTTGGAATGCTCGAAGGGGTCCCAATTTTACTTGGGAATGAGAGGATCAGATGAAATAAAAGTACCCACAATTGTTTCTCGAGAACGCAAAATAGGTACAACTTTAAAATTTCAGGACGAAATTTATTTAATGGGTAGGTACTGTAACGACCCGGATTTTTCAATCGTTTTATACATATGAGATTAATATTTACATAAGTTAAACATTACCAACATGATAAGCAATCTAAATTGTTGAGTCTTGTGTTTTTAAAAAGAGTTTTACACAGCGTTTGACCGTCCAATTTGATCGATGATATCACGAACTATATAACATACGATAATTATACGATTGTGTACATATACATATTTATACATATTTAACATGATCTAAGGATGGTTTAACATATCATTGTGTACTAATAACAATGAGTTATAAGTATACTTTGAGACTACTAACTTAAGTTTTCAAAACGGTAACTATACGTAACGTTCTTTGACATATATACCTATAATCTATAATGCTTATACAAGTATCATATAAATACATATTTAATCACTTTTAAAGGGCTTAAATACATAAAACAATATAAGTATATTCACAAAAGATAGTTATATTTGAATTCTCATTTCGTTTCCTCAAGATTTCTACACGTATACCTAGGGTATATGTACCCGTATTATACGCAGCTTCTAGATGTATTTACTATTGATAAATACCCATTATTAGACCTCAATTATCTGCTCTTAGCAGCCTTGGTTAGTCAACAACATGTGGGATCAAGTAGGAAGACTTATGAGCTAAAAATCAAAACTTAAAATCTATATATATACATACATATACACGTTTACATATACATACATATACTTCCATATCAACTTTATTTCAAGATAAATGATCTTTTAAACTCTCTCATCTTCAACCTTCAAGTGTTCTTCAAGGTCTTCATAAGTTTCTAACTTCATAATCAAGGTAAAACTATGTTTAAACTTTGATTCAATTCATGTAAGTTAATTATCTTAAATCAAGATATAAACTTACTTACAACCTTTGTTTCTTTCATGATTTCACTTCTTAATCTTCCAAGTCATCAAGAACAAGTTCATATCTTGTTTATTCAGTAACTTTCTTCATCATACTTGAGGTATAACCTTTGTTCATCATCTTGTTCAATTATAACTATCTTATTAAGAATATACAAATCATAACAACAAGAACATAGTTTGAATGATTTCAAACTTGTTCGCAAACTAAATAGATCCTTCTAACTTGACTTTTAAAACACTTCAAGACCTGTAATATATCATAATGATATGCTAACTTAACAAGATACAACTTGATTTTACCAAGAACACCTTAAAACTGAATCTACATCGTTGGAGTGCAACCGGGGGCTGTTTTGGGTTGGATAATTAAAAACCATCTTAAACTTTGAATTGGAAATTTATATTCTGAAAAAATGATATTTCTTATGAATATGTTAATATATAAAAATCTCATGGTGTAACTCAAAGTGTAAGTATTTTTGTAAAAATGATCATCTAGATGTTGTTTTTACAACGGAAATGATCACTTTCATAAGATTCACCAAAGTTTGACCTATAACCTGTGATTTAGAGTGCAAACCAAGGTATTTACAGTTCATATTCATAAATAATGGCTCGATCCAAGGAAGTGGCAAGTTGAACCAACAAAAACGGAGTTGTATTGAAGAAACTACGACTAAAACAAAATCGGGTATCCGAAGCTAGTTTAGCTACGAAAATAATTTGACTAAAACCAAACTAATCATATCTTGGATAATTAACATGATATTTTATATATATTTACTCATGATTTGATTTTACATATTTCAGGACCACCCGTAAACAATACGAGAAGATTAATTATAAGACCTCATGATTGTACGCAACACGTCATTTGACAACACGGTACTTTATGTACGCAACACGTCATTTGACAACATGGTACCATGGGTCGAGATTAAATCCGATCAATACGAATACGATGGGGTCTTTATTTATTTTATTGAACAACTAATTGTGGACTACTAACATCGGACTGCTAACTACGGACTATTAGATATTGAAAGTATTATAAGTATACATGTAACGATTATTTGAAAAGAAAATATGTTGATATATTATATATGGTTAGGTTCGTGATATCTATCGGAGACCAGGTCGGGTATTATATATCTTCAAAGCAAAAGTGAGTATATAGTCCCACTTTTAAACTCTAAATATTTCGGGATGAGAATACATGCATTTTATGATTTACGTTATGGACACAAGTGATTAAAAATATATATTCTACGTTGAGTTGTACCACTGGCATACTTCCCTGTAACTTGGTAACTATTATTTACATGCGGTATTGTAAACGCGAATCCTGTTGATAGATCTATCGGGCCTGACAACCCCAACCGGACTGGACGACCAGTATTCAACGGTTGCACGGTACTTCATTTCGGTGACTACACTTGGTACGGTGTAGTGAGATTTCATAATAAAGGGAATATGTGACGTGATTAAATGTTAAGTATGGTTATCAAGTGCTCAACCACTTAGAATATTTTTATTAAAACGTTTATGTATATTAAATCTTGTGGTCTATATTTATAACGCTGCTAGCATTAAACCTATATCTCACCAACTTTATGTTGACGATTTAAGCATGCTTATTCTCAGGTAATAATTAAAAGCTTCCGCTGCATTATGCCGAATTTAAGCAGGATTTGGAGTATGCATATTTGTGTCAAAAATAAAACTGCATACCGAAAGATTTGTAATGTGAAATATGTTGGAAATCGTATTGTTATTATCAAATGTAAAGTTTGTAAGACTAAGATTATCGCTAAACGATAATCATTATTATGTTGTTTAAGCATTTGGTTATAATAAAGGTTATGGTTTGTATCATAAAAACGTATGCAGATTTTGAAAAATGTCACATATAGAGGTCAATACCTTCCAATGACACCAATAAGTACGTGATGTTTATAATCGATATGAACGGGACGCTACATGTGAGAATAATATTTACATGAATAAATGTTTCCAACATGTTAAGCAATCAAACTTGTCAAGACTTGATTAATTAAAACGGTTTTTATGTAAACGTTTGACCACCCAGTTTGTCCGATGATTCACGAACGTTATAACTTGTATATGACATGATATATATATATATATATATATATATATATATATATATATATATATATATATATATATATATATATATATGGACATATAGATATGTTTAACATGATGAAATGATATTTAAGTATCTCATTATGTATATTAACAACAAACTATATACATAAAACAAGACTACTAACTTAAGGAATTCAAAACGATATCCATATGTAACGATTATCGTTGTAATAATGTCTTACTATTTATATATCATATTAAGATATATTAACACACTATGTTATCATGATAACATAACAATTTAACATCTCATTAAGTATTATAACAATGGATTAATTACATTTAACAAGATCAATAACTTAAAGGTTTCGAAACAACACTTACATGTAACGACTAACGATGACTTAACGACTCAGTTAAAATGTATATACATGTAGTGTATTAAGATGTATTAATACACTTTTGGAAGACTTCAAGACACATATCAAAACACTCATACTTATCAAAGATGGTTATAAATACATTCCTATTCGTTTACATCAGCAACTCTACTCGTACTTATTCAGTATTCGTACTCGTATTATACCCAGCTTTTAGATGTACATACTATTAGTATATACACTTCAATGATCAGCCCTTAGCAGCCTTAACGAGTAATCAAGACATGTGGGAACCATTATTTGGCAACTAGCATGAAATTTCTAACAAAACAACAAACTAATGGAGCCTATATTGACTCCATGATTCACGAAATTCATCACACACACAAACACTTTCATTTTGCAACTTCCATGCATCAAACACATCTCTCTCAAGTTATCTCTTCATGTTCTAAATGCTCTTCATCATCTTCATCAAAATCTACATCAAACTAGTTCAAAAATCCAAACACAAAACAACTTACAAAATAACTATTCAAGAAAACTTCAAGAACACTTTCAAGTTTGCAAGTATACTTCCAAGTTTTCTAATCCATTCCAAGCAATCATCTAAGATCAAGAAACCTTTTGTTATTTACAGTAGGTTATCTTTCTAATTCAAGGTAATATTCATATTCCAACTTTGATTCGATTTCTATAACTATAAATATCTTAATTCAAGTAGTAATCTTACTTGAACTTGTTTTCGTGTCATGATTCTACTTCAAGAACTTCCAAGCCATCAAAGATCCTTTAAAGTTCAAGTTATTTTCTCATCATTTCCAGTAGGTTTACCTACTATACTTGAGGTTGTAATCGTGTTCATAACATCATTCGATTTATATATACATAACTATCTTATTCGAATATTATAACTTGTAATCACTAGAACATAGTTTAGTAATTCTAAACTTGTTCGCAAACAAAGTTAATCCTTCTAAATTGACTTTTAAAATCAACTAAACACATGTTTTATATCTATATGATATACTAACTTAATTATTTAAAACTTGGAAACGCGAAGAACACCGTAAAATCGGACATACGCCGTCGTAGTTAAACCGAGGGCTGTTTTGGGTTGGATAATTAAAAATTATGATAAACTTTGATTTAAAAGTTGTTCTTCTGCGAAAATGATATTTATTATGAACATGAAACTATATCCAAAAATCATGGTTAAACTCAAAGTGGAAGTATGTTTTTCAAAATGGTCATCAAGATGTCGTTCTTTCGACGGAAATGACTATCTCTTTCAAAAATAACTTGTAACCTGTATTTTCGACTATAAACCTATACTTTTTCTATTTAGATTAATAAATTATGGTTCGATACGAAACCATAGCCTTTTGAATCACTCAAAACGGATTTGAAATGAAGAAATTATGGGTAAAACAAAATTGGATAGAATTACTAGTTTAGCTACGAAAATTTTATAACAAATCTATACTAACCATATCCTAACTGATTTATTCTATATTCTATATATATATATAATATACCTTGATAGATCATAGACACGTATACAATTTTTTGACATATCATATCGACATCATCTATGTATATTATTTTGGAATAACCGTAAGACACTATATGCGGTAATGCTCGAGTTAGCATATAATGGGTCGAGGTTGATTCTAAAATAATATACATACCTTGAGTTGTGATCGAGTCTGAGACATGTATACACTGGGTCGTGGATTGATTCGAGATAATATGCATATATTAATTTATTTATGTACTACTAACTGTGGACTACTAATTGTGGACTACTAACGTTGGACTACTAACTTAACAACTTAAATCGTTAACACGTAATAAAATATGATATGAATATATTTCTATCATACTTTGATACATGTATATTTGTTATAGGTTCGTGAATCGACCAGTGGCCAAGTCTTATTTCCGATGAATTGAAAATCTGTGAAAGTGAGTTATAGTCCCATTTTCACTATATAATATTTTTGGGATGAGAATACATGCAGTTTTTTAAATGTTTTACAAAATAGACACAAGTACTTGAAACTACATTCTATGGTTGGATTATTAAACCGAATATCGCCCCTTCAAGCTTGGTAGCCTAAGAATTAGGGAAATGGCCCCTAATTGACGCGAATCCTAAAGATAGATCTATCGGGCCTAACAACCCCCATTCAGGTTATGGATGGCTTTAGTACTTCGATTTAAATGGTGATTGTGATTACCAGTATATGGCATACTTGCGAGTATGCGGGAAATATTCTATATGCATTATGTTAATGTCGGTTACCAGGTGTTCATCATACGAATGATTTTTATACACTTGCGAGTGTATGATTAATTATTAAATGAAATCTTGTGGTCTATTATTATTACAAATTGATATATAGGTTAAACCTATAACTCACCAACATTTTTGTTGACGTTTAAGCATGTTTATTCTCAGGTGATTATTAAAAGCTTTCTCTGTTGCATGCTAATTTAAGGACAGGATTTGGAGTCAGCATGCTTGTAATATATTGTTTAAAAACTGCATTCAGGAACTTAAATTGTTGTATAATATTATTGTAAACCATTATGTAATGGTCGTGTGTAAATGTTATATTTAAGATTATCATTACTTGATAATCTACGTTATGTTTTTAAACCTTTATCGATAAAATAAAGGTTATGGTTTGTTTTAAAAATCGAATGCAGTCTTTGAAAAACGTCTCATATAGAGGTCAAAACCTCGCAACGAAACCAATTAATATGAAACGTTTATAATTGATATGAACGGGGCATTTCAGTTGTTATCCGAGCATTGTTCTTAGAGAACCAGAAAATTGCATTAGTGTGTCTTATCGAGTTTGTTAGGATGCATTAGTGAGTCTGGACTTCGATCGTGTTTACTTTAAAAAGCTTAACACTTTTGTTGGAAACTATATATTTTTAACATGTAAATATTATATGATATATTAATCTCTTAACGTGCTTGCTATTGTGTGTTAGATGTCTACTTCTAGTACCAATCTCATCGACTCACCTAATAACAATGAAGAGTCGAATGTATTTTGGGAAGATTCACAAATTCTGGAAGAAGAAGAAGAGGAACCGGAAGAAGAAGATTCGGAGGAGGAAATAATAAAAATCACATAAAAACTGTTAAATAAAAGAAAATCTTCAATCAATGGACCAAAGTTAAAAATGGTCGATGGTGTGACAACCCAAAAATTTCCAACCAAATTTAAACTTTAATCTTTATATGTTTCCGACACGATAAGCAATATTTGTTAAGTTAAATTGCAAGAATTTTAAACTATGTTCATACATTCATTCAACCTCGACCAAGTTCCAATGATTCACGAACCATTAAACGAATATGATTATATATGTATATGTGTATATATATTATAACTTGAAACGTAAACAAAATATTAGATTAAATACTTTATATGATTGTATCTGTTTCAAAATGTTTATCAATGGAATTAGAAGATAAGATCAAATGATTGAATTATCAGATATATTGAATTATGATTACAAGTCTCTGTTGAAAGGCCAACGTTGATTTGATAAATCTTTCCATTTTAACAATATTCGGAAAATGGTAAAGTGATTTATAAATAAGAATAAATTGTCAATCATTAAGAACTAGACAAAGGATAGTGGAAGATTGAATCTCATAAAGACTCGATTGATCTATTTAGTTTCAAACGTACAAAAACGTTTTCAGTTTAAAAAGAACTTTATTATTAAAACGTATATAACTTTTATAAATATCTAGAACCACTTTTGACAACTCATTACTTAACTAGTATGATAAAGATAACGATATTTATATTTTATTTTATTAAATATATATAATGATTTAAATTAATATTATATATATTTATACGCGTATTATACGTACATAGTTTTATACTTTTACTATACTTAAACTTTACCTTTACTTTATTTTTACTTTACTTTAACTTTAATAATTCACTTTAATAATTCATACTTTAATAATTCACTTTAATAATTCATACTTTAATAATTCACTTTAATAATTCATACTTTAATAATTCACTTTAATAATTCAAAAATCTATTATAAATAGAATTCAATAGGTTTCATTATTTCATAGAAACTTGAAAATATTTTTCTCTAAACTCTCTCAATCGATTTACATATATATTTACTCCGTAATATTTCAAGATATTATTAGTATACATAAAATATTACGACGGAGTGCTGTCCGAGTGATTTCGAAATTGTTTTTCGAGTAGGATAGGATTAAGGAAATTATGGGTTATAGATATGGAGGTGATTGAGTATGGTTCATGGGTATGCTCGTGAGGTCAATATAGTGTTTATCATTTCCGTTGCATCTACGTACCTTTCCTGCAATATTGAATCTCAATATTGATACGTGAGTACTCATAATTTAACTTTTACATACTAATAGTGTATCCCTGACTAGTGCTCGAGTATTTAGGATTATGCATGCTTGTACTTTTAATATTGCCCTTAGACAGGTTAGGTTGAATATTGAATTAGTTACACTTGCGGTTGAGATAAGGTATAAGATATGCATGTCCTTGGAAAGCTAGCGAAAAATTAAGAACTTTTCCTTTAGATATCGAATGGTTTCGATGAACGGATTAGAAGTTATAATCAATTGAATTTTCGATATTTTTATTAAAAATGATTATTATTATCGTCGTTTTTTATCGTCGTTCTAGTTTTATCTTATTATTATCATTATTATTATCTTTATCAATAAAAGGGATTTATCATTAAAAATTGTTATTTTTTTATTATTACTATCGTTATTATCGTTAAAGTTATAATTAGTATTATTATTATTATCCAATTATTATTATTATTATTATTATTAGTATTATTATTATTATTATCATTATTAATATATATATATATATATATATATATATATATATATATATATCATTATTTAAAAATGGTTATTATTATTGTTATTATTATTATTACTATATTATCATTAAGATAATTATTAGTATTATTGTTAATAATGTTATAGTAACTATCATTATTAATATAAGTGTAATTAAAACAAATATTGGTAACACCTAATTATTTTGATTACTATTATTATCATTATTATGAACATGAAATAAAAGACGATTAAAAGCTATTAAACGAAACGATTAGGAAATAATGAGTAAGAGTATCATGATGAAATTAAAATATTACTACTATAAGATATTGATTTAGATAAAATTATCGTTCTTATTATTTTTATCATTACTATTATTATTAAAAGTATCGTTAGTATTAAAACTATCATTTTAACAAAAATTATCATTTTAATAGAAATGTCATTGTTACAATAAAATATCATTATTATTATTATTTTAAATAGAATTATTATTTTAAAGATAATATTAAAAATTATCGTAAATATTAAAGTTATCATAATTAGAATTATCGTTTTATCATAAGGTCATCTTAGTAATTATAAATATTGATATTTTTATAATAATATATTTTTATAATAATTATTATTATTACAAAATAATACAACTTTTATTTACTATCATTATAGATATTATTTTATCAAATAAATATGTGATACAAACATATTTTACTACGTGTAATAACTTACTTTAATAATACCTATCATATTATCTTTATGATATTAAATGAACCCTATAAATTTTATTACTTAATATATTTAAAAGTATATTTTATTACATAAATTTAATATAAAATTTTATTTATTAATAAATAAATTATATTATTACTCTAATAAATCTTTTAAAAATATTTAAAAATATAAAACGACGATATTTAAACTATATATTAATCATGTATAGATTTTTGGAAATTATTTTGAGTCAAATTTACTTTTGTTGACTTTTGCATATTAGTCTCGAGCATTAGGATTGTGGTACACTATGACTTGACCTAATTTGTTAGACAAATATTGACCAACACATAATTATATATAATTAATTTAGGTTCGTGAATCCGAGGCCAACCTTGCACTTGTTCAATGACGTTATATGTATTTTTACTACGAAATACAGTATGGTGAGTTTCATTTGCCTTTTTACCCTTTATATTTTTGGGACTGAGAATACATGCGCTTTTATAAATGTTTGATGAAATAGACACAAGTAATTGAAACTACATTCTATGGTTGAATTATCAAAATCGAATATGCCCCTTTTTATTAAAGTCTGGTAATCTAAGAATTAGGGAACAGACACCCTAATTGACGCGAATCCTAAAGATAGATCTATTGGGCCTAACAAACCCCATCCAAAGTACCGGATGATTTAGTACTTCGAAATTTATATCATGTCCGAAGGAGGATCCCGGAATGATAGGGGATATTCTTATATGTATCTAGTTAATGTCGGTTACCAGGTGTTTACCATATGAATGATTATTTTTGTCTCTATGCATGGGACGTATATTTATGAGAACTGGAAATGAAATTCTTGTGGTCTATTAAAATGATAGAAATAAATGATTATGATAAACTAATGAACTCACCAACCTTTTGGTTGACACTTTAAAGCATGTTTATTCTCAGGTGTTAAAGAAATCTTCCGCTGTGCATTTGCTCATTTTAAAGATATTACTTGGAGTCTTTCATAGCATATTTCGAAGAACGTTGCATTCGATTCATTGATTTCATCAAAGATTATTATTAAATCAATTTATAGTTGGATAGTGGATATTATGAAATGGTATGCATGCCTGTCAAATTTCAATGTAAAGAAAGTTTGTCTTTTAAAAACGAATGCAATGTTTGTAAAATATATCATATAGAGGTCAAATACCTCGCAATGTAATCAACTATTGTGAATCATTTATAATGTATATGAACGGGTCCTTTCAGTTGGTATCAGAGCGGTGGTCTTAGCGAACCATGTATGCATTAGTGTGTCTAACTGATAAGTCGTTAGGATGCATTAGTGAGTATGGACTTCGACCGTGTCTGCATGTCAAAAGTTTTGCTTATCATTTTTAGTCGGAAATCATCTGCTTATCATTCTTAGGAAATTACCTGCTTATCATTACTAGTCTAGACACGTCTTGCTACATTAATTGCATGAGTAGTGTATAGACAAAATTCATTTCTTAGCGTATCTGCTAAATCATATCTTATCGTATCTGTTACTTTAAACTTTACCTGACATATCCCGTAAATTCCTCCGTAATCTACGAAATCTTTTATTCTATATCTATGGATATTCTATGTAATTAGAATACCATCCGATAACCGAAAATCATTTCATATCGAAAAAAAATCCTTATTCAATCGTACGAAATAGAATTCATCATTAATTTAAGTTCCTCGGATTCCGAAATGGAATCCCACTCCAGCTCTGAAAGCAGTGTGACCGGAATGGATCAACCAATCGGCCATCATCTATTCTGGATGAATTGGGGATGGGTTCGTAGCCTCCTCAATCATTGGAGACAAGAAGAAGGTGATCCCTTCCATCCACCTCATTGCCCTCTTAACGAAGAACCTGAAGCACTTACCGGTGAACCAATCCGAAACACCATTTTCTCTCTCATTTCCAGAGTATCTCGTCACGATTATATACTACATCAAATTCTAGATTATATTTATCCGCTCGTCCGAACCGACAATCACCCCGGTATAATAGAAGAAGTCAACGAGCTTCGCGCTCGGGTAGTGGCTTTGCAGAATATGGTGCAAAGATTACAAACACCAGCAGCAGCACCAGCAGCATAACCAGTACCACCATCATCAACGCCAACAGTACCATTACCACCTCCAACCACAACCGCGTCGTAAATCTCAACTTCACAATCTGTCCCATGAGCATCAACGTCATACGCACCATAGATACCAAGGAGTACCAACAACAATAACTGACGAAGTATTAATTCATAGCTTCATTGGAGAAACATTCCGCGGCGATTATGTAATCTCTAAAGTCTTAGAGATTATCTAATCTAGCCCTAACCATAAATCAGTTAAACGAATCAAAATGATAGAAGGAAGAGTAGAAACCCTGACAAAAATGGTGTGTGATTAACAAGCTAAACTTGCTTTACCAACAGCATCAACAGTACAGTCAGCGTTACCAGCATCATCAGTACAGTCAACATCCGAATCAACAACACCGATAACATCACAAACTCCGTCAATTCAAGAATCACTGTGGACATCATTACAAATCAATAACGTGTATATTGTATCAACGAGTTATGAAGAATTAACTCATTCCCTCTGAAGAAATTATATGTATATTATACATACATACATACATATATATATATATATATATATATATATATATATATATTGAAATAAATCTTTCCGTGCTAAGCTATTGTGTGTGAATCTTAACTACTCGGTTAATTCATATTACAAATATGCAATAATGTACGTCCTTCGGCCGCAACTTAACCAGCATTAACTACAATCTCTGTCGCAATTCAACAAATTCCAATTCATAATAAATCAAGTATATATTTGATTTTACACTTTCATCATCGATGTACTCGAAACTTTTCAGATAACATCATTCGTACTTTGCGAAATTCACAAGAATTCCACGAACCGAACATCATACATCAACAAATAACGAAGTATTGATTCATAATTTCAATGTCATTAAAGAAATACTGCGTAAAAGTTATGTACTTTTTAAAGCCTTTAGGGATTATTCAATTCTAGTTTCAACCGTAAATCAAATGAGTTTAATTTAACATTAACTCATTAAATCTATGTTACATCTGAAGAAAATATACATATATATATTTTCATAAAGACTGTAATAAAATTCTTTTGTACAAAATATTAATTGTGAAATTTTTTTTTAACTGGTAGGTAATACCCGAGAGATATATAAATTCACAATTAATATGTTACATTCTTCGAATCTGATTCAGCAAATCATCCATTATACTCCCTACTTTCACAACAATATACATTCTTTTATAGAAATCAAAACAACCATACTCATTCAAAATTTAATTACATATTCTGATTTTGAAATCTCAAAATTCAACTTGAGATAAGACCAAAATCATCACTCTTAGATCCTTACATCTTTCACAAGCTATATTTTGACTTCAAAACTGTGTTAGAACATCAAATGTATGTTAACGATTACAATCTATGTTCAAACCCTTCGAAAATTTCTGAAGACACTTCAAATGATGAGCAATCGAGATGATGATCCAACCACATGTTACCCACAGTTATGTACCCGAAAAACTCTTGAAACCAAAGTAAAAGTTTAAACAACGTATCCGCGTCAGATTCTTTGGCATTTATTAGCAAAAATAACTTTGCGACTCCTATTCAAAGTAGCCACTTTTGTCACAGCTCCAGCAAGTCAACTTCGACTTTTCAGTCAGACTAATCTTATTATAACCTTGAGATATACACCATCGTTACCAGGGAACCTTTTACATTCCACCACATTATTAGTAGATGTACCAACAACTTCATTACCCTTTGACTTTAGCCTCTCCAAAAAGTCATTATAATTATTCATTGAAACCCGATCATTTACTCATTCGCATCTTGTAATGAGAATTGCCATACGAATCATTGGGAATTAGCAATCAGTATTTTGAAATCTCGCAGGATGTCTACGCCAACAGTTATATGTGTATATATAACGTCTATCTTCTGGACTTAATTTGAATGTGAAGTTTCTGAAAAACACTCCGAACTACGAATTGTTTCTCCAAAAATGGAAAAAAAAATGCTGATGAAGCAGCGAAAACTATAAACGACTTTAAACAGTAAAAGCTGGATTATAATGATGAAGTGTGCTGGCAAAGCGCAGAAAAAGAGAAGTTTTGGAACTGAAAAACGGATTGAGCAAAGTAGGAAGGAGGTTGTGGACAAACTACAAAGACTGGACCTGACTTGAAAGGATCCAAATGATTCAGTACCTGCTGAAGTTATTAACGAATACCTTGCTCCTGACTCTAAACCCCTGCGAACAATATTCTTCATCATCCTCTGATATTAGAAATTCTAAAATATCATCATATCTTTCATTATAAATATCCTCCATATTTCTGAAGATATTTTCTTAATTTTTCTTATTTGAAATCATTTACCTCTTCGCGCTATCTGTATTACATCATAAAAGAAACTATTTTAGTTTCTAAATTCTGAAACATTCAAGTTTAAAATAGGAATATTTTGAAGTAATGTTGGGAACTGAAGCATGAATTAGTATAATATAATGACACTTGATCAATGTGATTATATTACAGTAAGTCATGCTGAGTTTCTAAATGGAACATGATGATTCACAGATCATAACATCATCATGTGCCATGTTATACGACTCTTGTATTCTATTTTAACCTCTAAAATATCAAGAAAATATTTCTTGATGATTCGGCCTTTTCCAAGGTATTCTAGTAATTTGACAAGTCAAGATCGTGCCATCACAATTTCCTTCCTAGAACATTAACAATGTTCATTCCGAAATTCATATCTGTGAATTCTGGACCATTACAAGCGTTGCTTAATCGCAAGAAGAAGAAACGAAAGGACAAAACTCCGAAATAGAAATTGGGGTATAAATTGCAGCAAATAAAAGAGAGCATTAACTGTGAATGATAATGATTATAGAAGATAAAAGTAGAGACTTTGAAATATAAGGGAACATATAAATCCCAACGACAAACCAGAAATTATAAACCATATATATCGATGCATATAGCAATATAAAGACACGGGAGAACTAGAAACACTATAAACCCAAGAGTATAGTAAAAGTAAATAGATTCTTCTGGCAGTAGATGAAAAAGAAGAATGACCGATATGAAAGTTAGAAGTATATCGAGAATCAGAACTGGATGGAGCATATTGATGAATACTTTAAAATATGAGTTGAGGGGGAAAGAATAGAAGGTGATGAAACATGACTAGGAACTTAGAAATCAACAGATTTAACTCATACAATGGCGGAATAAGTGAATCAAACCCTCTAGTGAATAGGTTAAGTTTTTTTTTTGATTAATTTAGTCAAATCACAACTAAATCAAGTGTGATTAGATCAAAACCTAGAGCTATTATTCACCACCTGGGTGATTTGGACTGAGAGAGAATCGGAGGAGCTCACTAGATCTGAGTGTGTGTAACAAATGAGAGGCTTAACCTAAAATGAAGAACATAAGACTTTATATACCCCTGCTGTTGACTCGCCCATACGATTCATTCATCACACGTACGAGTTGGCTTCATCAGCCGTACGGGTGATCACTCACTCGTGTCTTCTCATTTAGGTTGTAATTGTGACTTAGCTCAGCATTAATCGTGCGTATGAGCCTGTCAGCCGTACTAGTGAGGCTTCACTCGTACGTCTGACTAAGTCTAACATAGTCAAACATCTAAATCTCGTTCCTGCAGTTCCTGTAACCACATACAAACGCGGATAGGATAATAACGAGCAATCATGGTGGCCTGTAAACTGTTGTACCTGCAATGGACGTGGGTAGATGTCTAGGGAGTTGCATAAAATGCATCAATAGAAGGTGTGAATTGTAAGGAAATGAAGGAGGTGAATTTATAAGAAAATCTCCGACAGAACAATTAAAATGGACGATCGCATTTAAAGTGGATCCTAATTTCCTTGATTACCGGAGAGTCAAATCTTATTAAGAAGATTTTCTTCAAATCCCTTGAAATCTGGGAATCAATCATATCTACGTCAAATGATAATATGAATCTACACTTACTCATTTCACTCTTCTATGTTAGCTTCATTCGTACTCTTCATATAAATGGATTGTTTATCCAAATTATTCGCTGATGAAAAAACTCTAATTTTCAGCCCGTATGCATCATGAAAACATACTTATTATCATTCACGACCTTTCCACTCAAATTTCGGGACAAAATTTCTTTAACGGGTAGGTACTGTGACAACCCAAAAATTTCCAACCAAATTTAAACTTTAATCTTTATATGTTTCCGACACGGTAAGCAATATTTGTTAAGTTAAATTGCAAGAATTTTAAACTATGTTCATACATTCATTCAACCTCGACCAAGTTCCAATGATTCACGAACCATTAAACGAATATGATTATATATGTATATGTGTATATATATTATAACTTGAAACGTAAACAAAATATTAGATTAAATACTTTATATGATTGTATCTGTTTCAAAATGTTTATCAATGGAATTAGAAGATAAGATCAAATGATTGAATTATCAGATATATTGAATTATGATTACAAGTCTCTGTTGAAAGGCCAACGTTGATTTGAGAAATCTTTCCATTTTAACAATATTTGGAAAATGGTAAAGTGATTTATAAATAAGAATAAATTGTCAATCATTAAGAACTAGACAAAGGATAGTGGAAGATTGAATCTCATAAAGACTCGATTGATCTATTTAGTGTCAAACGTACAAAAACGTTTTCAGTTTAAAAAGAACTTTATTATTAAAACGTATATAACTTTTATAAATATCTAGAACCACTTTTGACAACTCATTACTTAACTAGTATGATAAAGATAACGATATTTATATTTTATTTTATTAAATATATATAACGATTTAAATTAATATTATATATATTTATACGCTTATTATACGTACATAGTTTTATACTTTTACTATACTTAAACTTTACTTTTACTTTATTTTTACTTTACTTTAACTTTAATAATTCACTTTAATAATTCATACTTTAATAATTTACTTTAATAATTCATACTTTAATAATTCACTTTAATAATTCATACTTTAATAATTCACTTTAATAATTCATACTTTAATAATTCACTTTAATAATTCAAAAATCTATTATAAATAGAATTCAATAGGTTTCATTATTTCATAGAAACTTGAAAATATTTTTCTCTAAACTCTCTCAATCGATTTACATATATATTTACTCCGTAATATTTCAAGATATTATTAGTATACATAAAATATTACGACGGAGTGCTGTCCGAGTGATTTCGAAATTGTTTTTCGAGTAGGATAGGATTAAGGAAATTATGGGTTATAGCTATGGAGGTGATTGAGTATGGTTCATGGGTATGCTCGTGAGGTCAATATAGTGTTTATCATTTCCGTTGCGTCTACGTACCTTTCCTGCAATATTGAATCTCAATATTGATACGTGAGTACTCATAATTTAACTTTTACATACTAATAGTGTATCCCTGACTAGTGCTCGAGTATTTAGGATTATGCATGCTTGTACTTTTGATATTGCCCTTAGACAGGTTAGGTTGAATATTGAATCAGTTACACTTGCGGTTGAGATAAGGTATAAGATATGCATGTCTTTGGAAAGCTAGCGAAAAATTAAGAACTTTTCCTTTAGATATCGAATGGTTTCGATGAACGGATTAGAAGTTATAATCAATTGAATTTTCGATATTTTTATTAAAAATGATTATTATTATCGTCATTTTTTATCGTCGTTCTAGTTTTATCTTATTATTATCATTATTATTATCTTTATCAACAAAAGGGATTTATCATTAAAAATTGTTATTTTTTTATTATTACTATCGTTATTATCGTTAAAGTTATAATTAGTATTATTATTATTATCCAATTATTATTATTATTATTATTATTATTATTATTATTATTAGTATTATTATTATTATTATCATTATTAATATATATATATATATCATTATTTAAAAATGGTTATTATTATTGTTATTATTATTATTACTATATTATCATTAAGATAATTATTAGTATTATTGTTAATAATGTTATAGTAACTATCATTATTAATATAAGTGTAATTAAAACAAATATTGGTAACACCTAATTATTTTGATTACTATTATTATCATTATTATGAACACGAAATAAAAGACGATTAAAAGCTATTAAACGAAACGATTAGGAAATAATGAGTAAGAGTATCATGATGAAATTAAAATATTACTACTATAAGATATTGATTTAGATAAAATTATCGTTCTTATTATTTTTATCATTACTATTATTATTAAAAGTATCGTTAGTATTAAAACTATCATTTTAACAAAAATTATCATTTTAATAGAAATGTCATTGTTACCATAAAATATCATTATTATTATTATTTTAAATAGAATTATTATTTTAAAGATAATATTAAAAATTATCGTAAATATTAAAGTTATCATAATTAGAATTATCGTTTTATCATAAGGTCATCTTAGTAATTATAAATATTGATATTTTTATAATAATATATTTTTATAATAATTATTATTATTACAAAATAATACAACTTTTATTTACTATCATTATAGATATTATTTTATCAAATAAATATGTGATACAAACATATTTTACTACGTGTAATAACTTACTTTAATAATACCTATCATATTATCTTTATGATATTAAATGAACCCTATAAATTTTATTACTTAATATATTTAAAAGTATATTTTATTACATAAATTTAATATAAAATTTTATTTATTAATAAATAAATTATATTATTACTCTAATAAATCTTTTAAAAATATTTAAAAATATAAAACGACGATATTTAAACTGTATATTAATCATGTATAGATTTTTGGAAATTATTTTGAGTCAAATTTACTTGTGTTGACTTTTGCATATTAGTCTCGAGCATTAGGATTGTGGTACACTATGACTTGACCTAATTTGTTAGACAAATATTGACCAATACATAATTATATATAATTAATTTAGGTTCGTGAATCCGAGGCCAACCTTGCACTTGTTCAATGACGTTATATGTATTTTTACTACGAAATACAGTATGGTGAGTTTCATTTGCCTTTTTACCCTTTATATTTTTGGGACTGAGAATACATGCGCTTTTATAAATGTTTGACGAAATAGACACAAGTAATTGAAACTACATTCTATGGTTGAATTATCAAAATCGAATATGCCCCTTTTTATTAAAGTCTGGTAAACTAAGAATTAGGGAACAGACACCCTAATTGACGCGAATCCTAAAGATAGATCTATTGAGCCTAACAAACCCCATCCAAAGTACCGGATGATTTAGTACTTCGAAATTTATATCATGTCCGAAGGAGGATCCCGGAATGATAGGGGATATTCTTATATGTATCTAGTTAATGTCGGTTACCAGGTGTTCACCATATGAATGATTATTTTTGTCTCTATGCATGGGACGTATATTTATGAGAACTGGAAATGAAATTCTTGTGGTCTATTAAAATGATGGAAATAAATGATTATGATAAACTAATGAACTCACCAACCTTTTGGTTGACACTTTAAAGCATGTTTATTCTCAGGTGTTAAAGAAATCTTCCGCTGTGCATTTGCTCATTTTAAAGATATTACTTGGAGTCTTTCATAGCATATTTCGAAGAACGTTGCATTCGATTCATTGAGTTCATCAAAGATTATTATTAAATCAATTTATAGTTGGATAGTGGATATTATGAAATGGTATGCATGCCTGTCAAATTTCAATGTAAAGAAAGTTTGTCTTTTAAAAACGAATGCAATGTTTGTAAAATATATCATATAGAGGTCAAATACCTCGCAATGTAATCAACTATTGTGAATCGTTTATAATGTATATGAACGGGTCCTTTCAGATGGTGTCTCCGCTGAGGAGGAAAAATGTTGGGAAAACTACCAATTTTCTGATGAATCGGATCCCGATGAGGATTCCGATGAAGTAATAAAAATTACCGTGGCCCAATTTAATAAAGAAAGGGAAAATGATAAGGGAAAATCTATTAAAATAGAGAAACCCGATCCAAAACCCGATGAACTATATGTTAATATGCATTATGTTAATGTCGGTTACCAGGTGTTCATCATACGAATGATTTTTATACACTTGCAAGTGTATGATTAATTATTAAATGAAATCTTGTGGTCTATTATTATTACAAATTGATATATAGGTTAAACCTATAACTCACCAACATTTTTGTTGACGTTTATGCATGTTTATTCTCAGGTGATTATTAAAAGCTTTCTCTGTTGCATGCTAATTTAAGGACAGGATTTGGAGTCAGCATGCTTGTAATATATTGTTTAAAAACTGCATTCAGGAACTTAAATTGTTGTATAATATTATTGGAAACCATTATGTAATGGTCGTGTGTAAATGTTATATTTAAGATTATCATTACTTGATAATCTACGTTATGTTTTTAAACCTTTATCGATAAAATAAAGGTTATGGTTTGTTTTAAAAATCGAATGCAGTCTTTGAAAAACGTCTCATATAGAGGTCAAAACCTCGCAACGAAACCAATTAATATGAAACGTTTATAATTGATATGAACGGGACATTTCAACAAAAGCCTCCAACACATTTTCGATCAAAAACAACTGAATATGAGGCAACGACGGTGGATCGAAACATTGAACGATTACGATTGTGAATTTCGTTACCATCCCGGGAAGGCAAATGTAGTAGCCGATGCCTTGAGCCGAAAGGAAAGAATGGTACCTCTTCGTGTCCGAGCCTTAAACATCACCATCCACACAAATCTCAATAACCAAATCCGTGTAGCCCAAGATGAGGCTCTCAAAGATGAAAATATTTCACACGAACGCTTGAACATTCTCGTCTCTCGATTCGAGGTTAAGGAGACCGGACTCCGATATTTCGCCGGAAGAATTTGGGTACCTAGTTATGGGGATTTACGAAGCCTTATTCTAGACGAAGCCCATAAGTCAAGTTATTCGATTCATCCCGGTGCCGGTAAGATGTACCATGATCTCAAAGAACAATATTGGTGGTCGAACATTAAGAAGGACATTGCTACTTATGTCAGAAAGTGTTTAACTTGTTCCAAGGTCAAAGTCGAACATCAAAGGCCATCCGGGTTACTTCAACAACCCGAAATCCCGCAATGGAAGTGGGAAAGAATAACAATGGACTTTATCATGAAACTACCAAAAACGGTAGGCGGTTATGATACCATTTGGGTTATTATTGACCGTCTCACCAAATCCGCTCACTTCCTAGCCATGAAAGAAACCGATAAGATGGACAAACTTGCACAACTGTACATAAAGGAAATTGTATCCCGTCATGGTGTACCCTTATCAATTATTTCCGACCGAGATGCCCGTTTTGCTTCTAGATTTTGGGGTTCCTTACAAGAAGCCTTAGGAACACGATATGAGTACCGCAATATCACCCACAAATCGACGGATAAAGTGAACACACGATTCAAACTTTAGAAGACATGTTACGATTTTGTGTTATTGAATTCGGAAAAGCTTGGAAAAAACATTTGCCTCTATCCGAATTCTTTTACAATAATAGTTACCACTCGATTATTAACGCCGCACCTTTCGAAGCCTTATATGGCCGCAAATGTCGTTCCCCTATTTGTTGGGCCGAAGTAGGTGACAAGCAAATCACCGGACCCGAACTCATCCATGAAACAACCGAGAAGATCGTTCAAATCTAAGAAAGGCTCAAGACGGCCCGTAGTCATCAAAAGAGCTATGCCGACATTAGATGTAAAGATCTCGAATTCCAAGTGGGTGACCGCGTAATGTTAAAAGTCGCACCTTAGAGGTGTAATCCGTTTCGGGAAACGTGGAAAGCTAAATCTGCGATATATTGGTCCTTTTGAAATCTTGGAGCGTATTGGACCCGTGGCTTATCGTTTAGATCTTCCGACTCAATTAAGTTCCGTTCATCCCACTTTTCACTTATCGAACTTGAAGAAGTGTGTTGCCAAACCAGAACTCGTCATTCCTCTCGAGGAGCTTATTATTGATGACAAACTTTACTTCGTGGAAGAACCGTTGAAATTGTGGACCACTCCATCAAAACGCTAAAACAAAGTAAAATCCCGATTGTCAAAGTTCGTTGAAATGCCAAAAGAGGACCCGAGTTTACGTGGGAAATACAAGATCAAATGAAAAGGAAGTACCCTCACTTATTCATAAAATTGGCAACGCAAGGTCTCGAGGAAGAAACAACGACTACTACTTCCAACTAAATTTTGGGACGAAATTTTCTTTAACAGGTGGGTAATGTAACGACCCGACTTTTTTGACTTATATTTATACTTTATACTTTCACGAATTTGCGTATATATGCGGACTGAGCTAGATAATATTCTGGGATCATTATCTATGTTAATTACTTTCGTTAATACTTTACAACGTGTTATTAAGTGCTTAATCACTTAACTTGATCCTCGAATGCTTTTATGACCGTTAGTGTCACTAGTCGTTTAGAACGAGATACGTACTTGGTACACGTTAAACTTTGGTCATAATTGGAGTGCTATGACTATTTAATCCTAATTGTTATTTCTTAATGACAATCACTTAGCTTGACGGTTGCTTAATTATGCTTAGTGTTTTATTAATGCACACTAGTTAGCCTTAATGGACTTATCACCTTAATGGACTAAGATCATCAAGGCCCACCCTACTCTAGCTAATGGACTAGTAAATGAGCCCATCTTAATGGACTTATGAATCCATTAAGACATAAGACAAACCCATTATGTATTAAGACAAGATTCATGCATGCTTATGTACCATTTCTTACACCATGCTACATGCTTCCCAACATGCACACATCACCCTTGTACCACCACCCATGCCAAGCCAAAATGGTCCCCCCACCCTTGCAAAACCGTCGGCCTATAATCCCCTCACCACCATCTTCATTATTTTTAAACTTCACTCTCATTAAAACAAACTCGCACAATTCTCTCTAGTTTTTCTCTCTACTTTCTCACTCTAAAATACTTAAGAAAACTTGTAAGTTTTCTTGAACTTTCTTTCTTCTTTTTCCTTCCTTTTTCGTAAATCATCATCATCATGTTCAAAGATTCAAGTTTTGTAACTTGAATCTTCATATATCTTGTAACTTCAAACTTTAGTTGAAGAAGATGCAAGAACATGGAGGATTCAAGCTCTCTAGCTTTGAATCTTCATTACTTTTGTTAGATCTAAGCTCATAGCTTAAGATCTATTTATTTTTGTTAAAGGATCAAAACTTATGTTTATGATCTTCATGTAACTTGTAGATCTAGCTTTTGCTTTAAGGATCTTCAAGAACATTAGAGATCCAAGCTTTCTAGCTTGAGGTTGCTACAAAAAGTTTGTTAAAAGATCAAGTTTATTAACTTTTGATATTCTTTAAGTTGTTTTACTTCAATTTTGTAACTTGAGTTTTCATTAAACAAATATACAAGCTTTCTAGCTTGAAGTCTCATAAGTATTGTTAAGAGATCCAAGCTTTCTAGCTTAGGGTTTCATCATTTTGTTTGATCTAAGTTATATAACTTATGGTCATCCAACTTGCTAAAACAAAATGCTCACTAGCTTATATTCATTCTATGTTGTAAAAATCTAAGTTTTATAACTTAAGGTTTTGTAAAAGTTGAAAGTCTAAGTTCTATAACTTAGGGTTTCGCCTAGAACACAAGATCTAGACTTTCTAGTCTAAAGTCTTCGCTATTTAGCTAAGATCTAAGTTCTATAACTTAAGGTCTTGCTTGTTTTGTTTGAATCCAATTTTATTGCTTAAAATTCCAAATAGAACTTGTACTTGTGTCGAAACTAAGAACTTGATGTAACTTTGGTTCATCATCCTTCTAAAACTCTTAAATGAGTTGTACTTCTTTTCTTAGTCTTGACATTGTGTGTTGATGGTTAAAACTTGGTCAAAATGATGCTAAAACATCAAGAGTTGTACATTTGAGGCTTATACGCATCAAGGATGAGAGTCGTGATAAGCATCAAACACCAAGAAACCCACCGGAGCACTTGAATCTGTTTTTCAGGGTCTGATCTGACTCCTGGAGCTTCTGAAAAATTGATTTCCAGAAATTTCGGGATGTGTAGATGACTTTTCGGTTAAGACTCGCCTAAATCCGATATATGGTTTAGGATTTATAGTCTTCCGAAGTTCACTACGCCTTCGTAACGACGTGCTGAAATTTCTGACCTACTCGCGCTTTGACCGTCGCCACGGTCAAACGACATCGAGTTAGGATCTGAATTTCTGACAGCGGTAAGAGGACTCACAAACGGAGCTTTGGTCGCTGGTCGCGCGTTATTTCAGTATGTGTAGAGGTCGTAGCGGCTGTTGGAATTGAGCTTTTCGTTTCGACCTCTATTCTTGTTGAAAACTTACTTTATCCTTAACGTATGATGATAATGATGATACTTAAGACTTAACTTACTTTTAAACTTTTTGGAACGATTTACTGACTTAGTAACCATTGACTTAGGTTGAGGACCTTTTGGACCCGACTTACAACTTGCTTACGTTTTCATATCGCTTTACCGTACATCCACTGTGAGTTATAGCTCCCTTTTTACTTTAACTATTTTTGGAACTGAGAATACATGATCTTTTTATGTTTTACAAACTAGACACGAGTACTTTACCTTTATATATGTGTGGGTGACATAACGGCACAAATTTTCCCCTTAGCTCGGTAACGTTTAGTCATTGGTTTATGAACCGGTGAACGCGAATCTTAGATATGGATCCATAGGGTTTGACATCCCCACTCGGGCTAGTCGCGCTAGCATTTAACGGGTGTTTAATACTTCGTCTATCTTAACGCACTCGCCAAATGTACTTTTAGGGAGTGATATATAATATTTCTTGTTAAGTTAGTTACCAAGTGCCCACGGTTAAGCATATACTTTTCATAATGCTTTGAATACAAAATCTTGTGGTCTACATTACATTATTGTTTACAATAAAACTATAGCTCACCAACATTCGTGTTGACTTTTTAAAGCATGTTATTTCTCAGGTGCTTAGATGAAATTGCTTCCGCTGTAATAGACTTGATGTGTTAGACTTCCGCTGTACTCTGCATTGTTAGAGATGTCTCATAAGCATGGACCTTTTATTTTGTATTCATTACTTATGTTATATTCGAACCATGGTTTTGTAATGACCTTAGTGTCACGTACTATTGTTAATGCTTTCTATCCGTAGAAGCACGTTACTTTTGTAAAACATTTGTCGTTGGAAAAACGTTATCTTTTTATGAATGCAAAACCTTGTTTTAAAACAGCATATAGCGTTATACCGTGTAATGGACCTGTTGTTGATGATCCGTACCATAGAGGTTTTGGACGGGGCATCACAATTCATTTTACGGTAAAGTCTAAAGACAATATAATTCGCTAGTTCCAGAACAAAGACTTGCGGATCAAATTAGTGGAAATTAGGCTAAAATTGCATGGGATGTTAAGCAATTTATTGCAATTTATTCAAAGCTCGAGGGACATTGGCAAAGTGGTTGTGCGGGGGAAGATCTTATGAACGGGCCCGAAAACACTTCAAGTAACAAACCAAAAGGCAGTTTAATTTTGAGGATGTGTGGAGCGTTTTGAGGGATTGTCGAAGTTTTTAGAAGGTGAAGGTATTGCGACAACCAACAAACGGACACAAGCTGACGATATACCAATAAATGTGACCGGAAAAAGTTTCAACCCGAACACAAGCACGAACCCGAACCCAAGGCAATTTGAAAAATTGTTTAAGGATCAAGACCCTATCCGACGTCCTTCAAGTCGAGCTAAAAGTCAAAGGAATTCGTACTCATCTGATGTCACGAGCTGTATGTCAACCGATGAAGTACGTTTAAAGATAGCTCAATTCGCCGAAGCTTCACAACTAGCGGCAAATCGAACGTGGGAAAAGCTATGTGAAGATAGCGATATGCGGACAATGTTTAAGGGTTTGAAGCTTCTTTCCAAACCGTGTCACGTGAATTGCCTCCTGACGAAAACGACATGATGATGAGGGTTCGGGCGAGAATTAAGAAAAGATATGTGAAGGCATTGGAAGCTTCGGAAGAGGACGAGTAGTTTGATTGTTTAGTTTTTAGTATTTTATTTAGTATATGTCACATTTTAATTATTGTCGCAATGTTTAAATCTTAATTATTATAACGTTTTTAGTTTTTAATGAAAATTTTGTTTTATTTGAATAAGTATTTATAATTTAAATAATTAAAATTATTTAATTTTATAACTAAAAAAATAATATAAAAAATAATTGAAAATATTGAGGAAGTATGTAATTGTTGATATTATTTAGTCCTGAGTTTAATGTTAGGAAGGAAATGTTGATGTGACAATTAGTACATAAAAGAAAGTGTCACCATTGAGAGTAGTCTAACTTTACCCTTATCATGATCATCATGATAAATCTAAATATAAATACAAATAAAATACAGAGTAATAAATAATAAATAACAAATAAATAAAACGATAATAATAAAACCATTCATGTGCATCAATAATTCATTTCATTTCTTTTTTAAAAATTAATTATTTAAATGTGTAAAATAAGAAAAATGTTGAAACTTTGTCAATTCCCATAAACAATATTATCATAAGAAAACGAAATTCTCAAAGGGAGGGAACCTCGACATACTTGCTACATATAGTTCAACAACAACAGATTTTTAGGAGATAATATATATATATATATATATATATATATATATATATATATATATATATATATATATATATATATATATATATATATATATATATATATATATATATATATATATATATATTACAGTTACACTTTCAAGACAACATAAATAAAAAAAATATTAATAATGAACTCATGATAAGTTATCTTGTATGTTACCATGATGATAGTATAATATGATCTTTTCATTTGTAGTTTTCTCTTGCGGTTGATCAACCTAATTTGATTGTCTAATCACGACTCAATTATGTTTTCCCTAGCATAATCAATTGAAAAATATGTAGAACACACTAGTGTGAGTTTTATGTTGTTACAAAACATATGACAACCTTCTTAGTGATTTGGGTTTCCTCCAAGATTGTAACTTGAGGTTTAAAGAACCACTTTCTTAATCAAAAAGTTAAAAATTCCGAGTATCAGAGTTTGTGTAGCAGTGTGTGAACATGGACTATAGCGAAAGATCGCCATCAGCTCAGGAGCTCTTGAAAAGGATTCTGGAACTCGAGGAACGCCATGCTCAAATCAAACCAGAAATATCCAAACGCATGCTCTCGGCCGCTAGTCACAAACAAGCAATTAGTAGACAAGTGTATATAAAAACTCACGGTGGTGGATTCACAGAGCCTTTAGCTATGGTTTTAAGAGAACATCAGTATTTAAATATACTGCAGTCATTGGGCCAGAGTGTACATATATATGATCACAATCATCGCATCTTCTTTTGGTGAGCCGCTGCGCTTATTGTCAATCACCAATTACATGTTTTCTTACTTAACTGTCTTACTAGCTACTTTATGATGTTTTTGCTACTGCAGGAACCACGGTGCAGAAAGAATATTCGGTTATTCAGCTGAAGAAGTTCACGGGAGATCACCACTTGACTTTATAATTGAACCTAAAAACGCCCAGGCTGCCATATTTGTGATAGAAAGGGCGCTGCATGGTGAAAGTTGGTCGGGGGTGTTTCCTATAAAGAACAAGCATGGGGAAAGGTTTTTGATTATTGTTGCCAATACACCATTTCGTGATGACAATAATAGAATAATTGGTGCGATGGCCTTATGCAGTGATTCACGTCTATATCAAGTCAAGGAGGTAGGGATGGGCATTACTGTACCCACGACGTTCACTTATATTCAACATCTCAAGACTTCAACCCCCTCTGAGATATCGAATTCGGTTAGTATTCCAATTGCCTCTCAGATATTGCTTTTTTTATAATTCCTGATCACTTGGTGTACAAATGAATAAGTAACGGTCGAATTGTATGGAAAAGCAGCAACCTATTGACAAACTGAAATTTGAAGTACATTCATCTTTACTGAATTAAGTTGAACTGAATTATATAAACAATGAGGGGTGAATCTTGTTGTATATGGTTTAGGTTTATTTTTCAATGTGAAGTGGTGAATATGAAACGACCAAAAACCAACATCGAAAAAACAACAAATTTTTATTCTATGTGTCCATCAACTTGTGGGCAGGTGCACACCAACACAGTGCGCGGAGTGCACTAATTATGCGCGGAGTGCACTAGGTGTGCACGGCGCGCACTAAACTGAACAACAAAAAATCCAAAAATAGGAGCACGACCCGTGCATCCTGGTGCGCGGCACGCACCCACCAAAAAATAAGTTTTGCCACTTTTAAGCATTTGGACATTCGACCCATTTCGACAATCTCAACACCAAACCATTACAACCTGTTTAAAAATGCATTCTTTCATTTCGTAACTCTTAATTCCACCGCAACAAATCAAATTTATCTACAATTTTAACCTTAGCAAACTAAACAATAACATAAGACTTCAATATCAAGAACATGATCTTAGCATATGACTACCCTTCCCAAAAGCCATCTAGCAAGCTAAAATAATACTAGTCAGCCCTATAGCCATACCCGAAAGCAATCCATATACAAGTATGTTAATCACCTAGCTTACTTTTCCTTATCCACGACCGAACCTATAAAAAGGTTAACAAGGAGAAGGTGAGCAAATCATAGTGAGAACCAGTACAGATACACATACATACATATAAGCATATCAACAATAATAACAATCCAACATTTCAACAGTTGGGGAACGCGAAAAAATACAACAATCAACCAATATACAACAATCCAATCCAAGTTATCCAAACAAGCGAAAATAGTAATCGGTGTCCAAACACAATCAAACTTCCAAGCAATAGGATCTAACCTATTCAACAAACAAGCATACAACATATATATCACATAACCATTTCATTCACTATAACTTACACTTTCATGCTTACCCAATTTGACTCATCAAACCTTTTGACCAACTTAGGCTTTTTAACTCTTTATACACATTTTGCTTAATTAAAATTTTTGGACAACCTAAACGTTACAGCTGATCTGACCTACTTAAACTCCACTTCAGCCATCAAGACCTTATTCATTTAGAATGAGACTCGAGGATCTTTCCGAAAAGTGCTTACAGGCCCCCAACGAAGCTACGGTTAATTTTATACGTTTTTTTTACAAAACATGATTACGTGCGGTTTTTCTTACTTACGAGTTTCATAATCTTTCAACCCAATCCATTACATGTACATACCCAATACACCAAGTTACAAACACTGCTTAACATTACTAATATGAACTAATTTTAGCATTGTTTATCATCATCTATAGCCAATAACATCATAGTCATTACCATTCCTTCTTTTAGACATTTTAACAATCACTTGACATATATTTTCTTTTCTTACACTTTAAAAAATCAACCATTATATGATTAGTTTAACCCTTTTAAACTTAAATTAAATGAAGTTAACAACTTCATCTTAACATCATCTAACAACCTAATATACAAAATATAACAAATAAGGCTAAGAACACATACCCAAATTTTTAGGGCTTATACAGAAAAACCCCAAATAACAGAAATGAAGAATGAAGGTGAATAATCTAGGTTTCATGAAAGGATAGATAACAAAAAGGATGATGATTACACTCAAAAAATTACTTGCATTTGAAAAATTAGGAGTGTGTTGCTTGATTTTGCCCCAAATCGTCACACTCAAACACCCTCAACACAAAAAATTTCAGCACCAGAAGGGAAGAAATAGAAAGTGAACTGATTTTTAATTTTATATAGTAAGTTAGTTATACACTTTCTACCCCGGTTTACTTATTTCTTTTCACACAAGGTCTTATTTTCATTACATGTCAAGTCCTTTTTAACTCCCATCCAATCCAATAATAGCTTTATAAATTTGGGGTGTTACAGAATATATATAATTCTAATACCTGCAGCTCTGTTCTCTATATTTTTAGTCACAAAAGGCTCATCAAACTTATAGCTAGAATGATACCGAGTACGGAGTAATAGTTAGGAACATCTTTCAAGTTTACCAGTTTATACGAGCCACACCTAATATTAACATTTATAAGAGTATGAGGTTATATTAAAGGTTTTAAGTACTATTGGTGAAAACAAAGATGCAGGTTACTTAATAATACAAATATAATACCGCATATATATACATTTTATGCAATTTTGCAAATTTAATAAACCTACAAAAAGTCTCAACGTGCTGATTGGTTTTTGTTATCTTATAAACACTAATAATGAAGGTGAAGTTGAAAATGGAGACAGAAGATGACTACACAGATGATGAAGGTGGGAGTGACATCACTGATCAAAGTGAATCAAACACTAGAATGGGACATATCTCTCTATCACCATTTGGTGTATTCTTTTCTATGGACACAAATGATCATTTAACCAGAATACTTTATGGTGACACAACTGAAAACAAACTAGGAAGAATCTACAAGTTTTTGTTAACAAAAGTAAAGGCATTGAAGGGTAGAAAAGGAATTTCATTGCCATGGAAACTAAGTGAAAGAAACAATGAGTCTCTTGATGCTAAACTTGGTCAAGAACCCGAACCCGAACCTGGTCCAAATATAAACTCAACTCCTGCAAAACAAGACCATAAACTGTCTGTAAATAAAAACATGGAAAATGATAAATTCGAGGCTACCAGATTGTGGATTTCTCAGTTACCTATTAGTAGTGGCAATGGGAGCTTCGAAAGTAACGACATTGTTAAATTTGAACGGAAGCCAGAGAGTTTGGAATATGAAATTTTGTGGGAAGACTTGTTTATTAGAGCATGGATTGGGGAAGGTATCAAAATGATATATTGACATTTAACATAATAAAGCACTATTTATGTTTTATTATCTCTTGTTTATACACTCCTTTTCTAGGTTCACTTGGGACTGTATATCAAGGATTGCTATACGGATTGGTACGTTCTCTGTCTCCCACTCGTGACTATCTAATGTGATCAATATGGTTGATCATCCTGTTTTTCGAGTTGATGGTTATATTGAGTCAAAAAGGTTATGATAACTGTGACATTTTCAACTCATACGATGTTGATTATGCAGGATGTTGTAGTCAAGCTATTTAAGTATCAGGAGTTTTCAGATGATATAACGATTTCATTTAAACATGAGGTATTTTCTTTTATTTTGCATATTAGTTAGAGTTTGTGTCAGACACGTGTAACTCTATTGTTTTATTGTTGAAGATATCTATCATGAAAAGGCTTCGACATCCAAACGTTTTGCTGATCAAGGGTGCTGTAACCTCACCTCCAAATCTATGCATCGTCACTGAGTTCCTTCCCCGGTTGGTTTTTCATTCTTCTACCCTTAAATATAATGAGTTTGATTTCGATATGCCTGACAAAGAAAACTCAAACTGTTAAAAAAAGGTACAATGAGTTTCTCTAAAACCCATTGGGTCTTTAGACACATAAAAAGGAATAGATCCATCGAGTCTAAATTCATATATATAGTCCAATAAATAAATAAATAGAGACGGGTCCAATAGGTTTTGTATATGGGTCAAACGGCTCAACGTTTCAGTTTTCATGATCCAGTTTTAGTTTATCCAGTTCCAATTTTCAATTTCGCGATTCAGTTTCAATTTTCAGTTTTACTATTCACTTTCAGTTCGCGTTTCACTTTCAGTTTTCAGTTTTTCAGTTTCGTGTTTCAGTTTAACATTTCAATTTTCAGCTTTGCGATTCAGTTTACAGTTTTCAATTTCTCGTTTCAGTTTTCACTTTCGTATTTTAGTTTTCTAGTTTTGCATTTCAGTTTTCTCGTTTTAGTTTCTGAGAACTGAAACGCAAAATTAAAAACTGAAACTCAAATCTGTAAACTGAAAACTGAAACGCTAAACTAAAAAAACCTGAAACCATTTGTTTGTTTAAAAAATTGCGTTTTCGATTATCTCGTGTAAACCCGACCCTTTTGACCTGTCTAAAAAATCTGGCCCGTTTGATCGGGCCTTGTATTTTATATATATAGAGATCTTACCTTACAATGATATATACAATACAGATTTTGCCTGAAAATTTTCATGAACATACGATTTTCATGCCTCATTTACCACACTATCTGAATTGGGTTCTATAATGTAGTGGAAGTTTGTTTCAGATACTTCACTGTAATACGATTCAATTAAATTGGAGACGCCGCTTTCAGATGAGTGTGGATATTGTAAGCACTATATCCACGTCGAGTTTGTAACCATCATACCTTTTTGAGATGATCTTTTTTTTCTTATTCACGACTCTCATATAGGCACGAGGCATGAATTATCTTCATAGTTGCAACCCGCCCATTGTTCATAGTGATCTGAAGTCTTCAGATATTCTTGTGGATAAAAACTGGTCTGTGAAGGTAAGCTTTGATCTTTCTACGTGCTTATGTGGCTATTATGCAAGTTGTTTTAATAATAGAGAAATCGGAGAATATGTGGTTGTTATACATTCAAGTTGGGTATAGAACCAATACATCATTGATTAAAAAACAAGTCAAAAGCTCATTTTCCAATGTTTCAATCTTTTTATAATCATAGGATCCATCCAATGATATATTAGTTCTATGCCCAACAGGGTAGAACAACCTCATATTCACTTTAATCTTAATCTTTACTCTTAATAACAATATGATGTTTTAGGTTGGCGACTGTGGTCTCTCCCGAATCAAGCATCAAACATACCTGAAAACAAAGATTTGGAAAGGAGAGGTATTGTAGCATCTTTCCAGATTTATTCTCTCTTTTCTCTGTTTTTCAATCTTCTTCTAATTGAATATGTAAAATCCAAATGTTGAAGGATCTTATTTTTTTGACAAAGTTATACCTTCGCCGATATCGTGATATTTAATTAATTAGGATGATAATTCACATTTTATTTATTCTATTTGAAGCCTCAATGGATGGCTCCTGAAGTTCTGCGAAATGAACTAGCAGATGACAAGTAAGCATGTGTCAAAAAAGTTAACTAATTTCTAATTTTTCATGAATTGCTAATTCAAATGTTTGTGTTGTTTGTTGTGAATCTTGAGGTCGGATGTATATAGCTACGGTGTTGTATTGTGGGAACTTACTACAGAAAAGATCCCGTGGGATGGTCTTAACGTGATGCAGGTATGTTTTCATTTACAACTTTTTGAAAACATCCGGTAAATGTTTCATGTAATGTTGCAGTTGAGATATATTGTTTTCTTTGTTCAGTATTTAACATTCTTAAACATCCAAATTCAGTATGTTTAATTGACCTTTTAAATCTTTCAGATTGTCGGAACCGTGGGGTTTAGTAATCAAACACTAGAGATACCGAAAGATGTGGATCCACAATGGGCTTCGCTTATTAAAAGCTGTTGGAGTAGGTAGGTTGGACACTCTGATAAATGTTAATTTCGTGACCGTTTTGGACTTTTTTCCTTAACCACTAATATATACTTTTAGTGAGGTTTTAAAACTCCGGCCTTCAACTACTTAGCTTTGTTGATATTATTTAATTGAATGATTTCTAAGGTATCATCCATAACACAATAGACGCACACAAACTACTTACATTATTATTATTTTTCTGTTTGCTTAGAGAGCCACAATCTCGGCCGTGTTTCCAAGACATACTATATAAGCTTAAAGGTTTCCAAAAGAAGTTTGCAGCTGAAAGAAAGTAGGAGATGATGAGCAGGAGAGAACCGTATTTAAAACATATGTTTGTAGTTTGCAATCTTGGTTTTATAGATTTAATACCTTTTTGGCTTGTTTGGAATGATCACTAATGTTATCCTATGTGCATTAGTTGTTAAAAATTTCAAGAACATACACATATTATATTTGCGTATATTATTATTAGGGGCAAATGGCCCGAAAGAGTAACCTATGTTGTCAAATTTGACAATCAAAATAACCCCCAATTTCAGTAAGCCCAAAAAGGACTCAATTTTAATTTTCGCTCGCAAAAAGGACTGCGTGTTCAAATTTTTTAAAATTGAGGTAATATCAAACGATTTTTTTTTAAAAAACGCGAATTACTTCAAATTAAAACTTGGAACAGATTCCTAATGCTCCAAATTTCATTTTTTGTGAAGCAACTAGATCCAAAACATCACGAAAAGCAATGAATCGGGATGAACAAGTCGAGATGAAAAAGTCGATTCAACCTTTTTCGTGATGTTTTGGATCTAATTGCTTCACAAAAAATGAAATTCGGAGCATTAAGAATCTGTTCCAAGTCTCAATTTGAAGTAATTCGCGATTTTTTTTAAAAAAAAATTCGTCTGATATTACCTCAATTTTAAAAAATTTGAACACGCAGTCCTTTCTGCGAGCAAAAATTAAAATTGAGTCCTTTTTGGGCTTACTGAAATTGGGGGTTACCTTGATTGTCAAATTTGACAACATAGGTTACCCTTTCGGGCCAGTTGCCCTATTATTAGTGACCTCTATGGAGTAGGTTGGTAATATACAAACTTTTATTATAGAAAAAATTATGTCGTTGATATTGTTGATACCTGTGATTTGTATACAATTCTATGAGGAAACCTTAATTTTGTTTTTTGCATCGTTGGTACATGTGTTTTGCTGAATTATCGTAGTTGGTACCCCATGGTAACATCCGTCACTTTTAAAACGATACCCAGTAACGACCTTGTTTTTTCGGTTAAATATTTAACGACAATTACTGAAACTCTATAATTTGAAATATTAGAAGTTTTTTTTTTTCTAAGAACATTTAAGAATATACTATTTTAATACGTGTTCTGTATTACATGATTACATGCTTCGGGTTAAAAGTGTTTGAAATTTTTTAGAATGACCACCTCGGTTAGTAAAAGCGGAAACCATAATTTGGGTGCAAGAGTGAAGAGAGGAGAGAATTTTATTATGATCGGAAAGAATTAAGTTAAGGTTATTTGGTTATCAATTTATAGGTTAGATTTCCTAATTACGTCGTAGGGAACAATCAAAAACATATGGGAAGGGGGCATGAGCCGCTTTCCAGAACTTTTTATTTTTCACAAAACGACACGAAACCTGTGACGCCCCATACAAAACCATCGTGTATGGATCATCAACAACAGGATCATTACAAGGTCATACACTATATGCTGTTTGAAAACCAGTTTTGCATTCATGATAATATAGCGTTTTACAAAATATAACGTGCTTCCTATGAACAGAAGCATAAACATAAGTACGTGATCCAAAGGTCGTTACAAAGCCATTGTTTGAAAATAACGTAAGCTACGAATGCAAAATAAAAGTTCCATGATTGAGACATCTCTAAGTAGTGCAGCGGAAGTCTACACAGCAAGTCTAATACACCAAGACAGCAAGTATAACAGCGGAAGCAACAACGTCTAAGCATCTGAGAAAATACATGCTTAAAAAGTCAACACGAATGTTGGTGAGCTATAGTTTGTTTGTAATCAGTAATGTAATGTAGGCCACGAGATTTCAGTGCTTCAACCAGCAGTTTAAATCAGTAATTCAAATCAGTATGATAAAGTATATGCTTATCCGTGGGCACTTGGTAACTAACTTAACGTAAATAACACCCCCTAAAAGTACACTGGGCGAGTACGTAAGTTTACGAAGTATTAAACACTCGTTAAATGCTAGCGCGACTAGCCCGAGTGGGGATGTCAAACCCTATGGATCCATATCTAAGATTCGCGTTCACCGGTTCAAAGACCAATGACTAAACGTTACCGAGCTAAGGGGAAAGTTTATGCCGTTGTATATCCCACACATATATAAAGTTTAAGTACTCGTGCCTAGTATGTAAAACATAAAATGCACATGTATTCTCAGTTCCCAAAATAGTTAAAGTAAAAAGGGATGCTATAACTCACAGTGAAAAGTAGTAAAAGTCGATACGCGGGAATAGTAAGCAAGTGGTTGGTCCGAAAGGTCCTCAACCTAAGTCAAAAGTTACTAAGTCAGTAAATCGTTTCCAAATGTTTAAAATTATGTAAATTAGGTCTTAAGTATCATCATCATTCATCATTTATCAAAAAGGGTAAAGTAAGTTTCAATCAAGAATAGAGTTTGAAATAAAGGTTGACTTCGTTCAGTCGCCACGACCTCTATAAAAACTGAAATGAGGTGAGACCAGTGGCCATGGCGCCGTCTATGAGTCCCCTAGAGGCTGACCAATTTACAGAACTAAAATCATCTTCGTTTGACCGTGGTGACGGTTTAAGTGCGAGTAGGTCAGAAATTTCAGCACAACGTTAAAAGGGTGTAGTGACTTTCTGATGGCCATAAATCCTAAACCGTAACTCAGATTAAGACGAGGTCTAAACAGAAAATCATCTACTCGAACCGAACTAGCTGGAAATCAACTTTTCCAGCAGCCCATGTTACTGATAAGTTCCATAAACAGTAAGTAAAGGTGTTCCGGTGGGTTCTTGGTGCTTGATGCTCATCACGGTTCTCATCCTTGATGCGTATAGCTTCAAGTGTACAACTCGTTGATGTGTTTGCATCATCTTAACCAAGTTTTGACCATCATAACACTAGTGTAAGTCTAAGATATATAGCACAACTCACTTAAGAGTTGTAAGTAGTTTGATGAACCAAAGTTACATCAAGATCTTAGATCCGACACATACATGCGTTCTAATAGTAATATTAAGCTACAAACTTGAAAGTAAACTAAATAAACAAGATCTTAAGTTGTAGATCTTAGATCTTAGCTAGATCTTAAAGATCCTAGACTAGAAAGTCTAGATCTAGTGTTCTTAAGTTAGATCCTAAGTTACAAAACTTGGATCTACACTTTAATGAAACCATAAGTTATGAAACTTAGATTTTCATCTTGTAAAATGTATATATAAGCTTATAAGCTCTTGTTTACAATAAAATTAGAAGACATAAGCTATATAAACTTAGATCCAACATAAGTGTTTGAAGTTATAACTAGAAAGTTATACTTCCATGTTCTTGAACTTATAAAGTTAACTTTAGTTTCAAGAAATATGATATCAGGATTAACTAGTAATACTTGACCAAATTAACAACATCACAACTTTAAAATACTTACAAAAGAAAGAAAAAAACTAAAGTTACAAATATTATGTTCATGTTTGTTTCATACTTAAGAAGATTCAAATCAAAGTTTGGATCTTAGGATTTAAGTCTACAAAACATGAACACAAGTATGATTATGAAACTTGAACTTTAAATCTTATAACATTTAAGTGTAGAACCATAAACTAACAAGTTTAGATTCTTGTTCTTGGTTCTTCACCAAACAAAAGATGGAAGTAACCAAGATTATATGAAGATACAAGCTAGAGAACTTGATCTTTAACAACAAACAACAAACTAGAAGTAGTAAATGATGATGATTGATTTCGAATTCAAGGAAGAAAAGAGAAGAAAAATAAAGTTTGTTACTTACAATTTGAGAGAAAAGTTGAGAGAAAATAAGTGTAAGTATTATGTGTGTGTGTGTGAAATGAAGTCAAGGCTAGTAAATAAGTAACAAAAAAAAAATGAAAATGGAATCTCCCTCCCCATTCAAAACCCACGGTTTTGGAGTCCAAAAAGGGTAAGTCAAAAGCCAACTTTCTAGCATTGGGTGAAGGTGTAAGCTTAGAATGGTATTAAAGTTAAATATATGGGAAAGAGTTCTTGCATGCTTGAAACATTTTTGTCTCCAACTTAGCTTAATTAATCTAGTTTAGTCTTAATAAATTACTAGCATAAAAGTGGGCTCTTAATAGTCCATTAAGAAAAGTAGGGTGGGCTTCCAAGTCTAAAAATAATAAGGGCCCAAGTAAGTAAGCAACAAGTTAGTAAAAGCCAAAGTAATTAACTACTTACATTAGTTAATTTAAAAATGATTAATAATAATTAATCATGAATGTAAATAATATTCGAAATATTATTCGTGAAAAGTACGTGTGTCACAAGGACAAGTCGGGACATGGAAAGTCAATTAAGATGTTAAGTCTATTAAGGTAACTAGTAAGCATTAGTAAACACTAAGCTTAATTAAATAAGCCCTTAAGACAAGTAATTGTTATAATATATAACAATCAAGTTTACGCAGTCATAATATTCCAATTACGACAAAAGTTTAACGTGTACCAAGTACGTATTTCGTTCAAAACGATAAGTGACACCAAATTTCGTAAAAGCATTCAAGGATCAAGTTAAGTGACTACACACTTAATAGCACGTTGTAAGATATTAACGAAAGTAATTAACCATAATTAAAGATCCCGGAGCATAAGCTAGCTCAGTACGCACAAATACGCAGTTTCGTGAAAGCACAAAAGCAAGTCGAAAGAGCCGGGCCGTTACATTACCCACCTGTTAAAGAAAATTTCGTCCCGAAATTTTGAGGAGTGACCAACAATGGTACCATATTTGAATAAGAAGGAGTGTATCAAAGTCCCGTGAGACTCGTAGGCTTAGAAGTGAGTTATTTACCTTGAAAGGTACTTCTATGAAAGTAAGAATGGGTATGTGCCATTAATCAAGTATCTTGTCCTAAGAGATCGATAAATTGATTTCGTTTCTGTTTAACATGAGTATGTTATCTGAATATTTATCCACAAAAGGAAAGATGGTGTTTTTAGCCTTACGGGCATCTTCAGTAAGCTGGATGCGTGAAATGCATCATGAATGTTTCTAAACTCATCTAAAACATTGAGCGCTTATGTCGCAATACAAAGCTGACAGGTAGAATGGAAAACATGGTGATCACAACCATGCGATTTGATGTCTGGATAGTGTTACCCACGAATTTTACTAACCCCTTGATTTCGGAAGGAGGCCATAGGCATAAAGAACTCGATATTTAAGAACGTTTCATTTGAATAAATGAATTGGAATTTTAGCTGAAAGTGACCAATCGGACTTGCAAGCCATAATTATTTATAGTGCCTTCAGAATGGTCTAAACGAACAATGAAAGATATCACCCAATTTAACATACAACGTGTGAACTTATCCTTGGATGAAATGAAAACACAGTTCCATAATGTAACTTTATCCTTTCAGTTACATGTTGAAGTTAGGGTTAACGTTAACTAGAGCAACAGTTAGTTGCAACCAACGGAGGAAAGGAATGTGTAGAGTAACCACATCAGTGCCGTAGATGTTTTAAGCAGTCCCCTTCCAAGAGGATAACAAGATTCATAGATTCTCAAAGTCTCTTACATTACATTTTCGAAAGAGAATCGCACGGAAGGTGTGATCTTTGAACGAGAGTGAACTCTTCGAGGGTTCGTTTTGAATTTATCCTTATACTTAAGGGGATGCGCGGATGAGAAGATACGTGAACCCTTGGTCCTAAAGAATGGTTTACTCCGAGTGAAAAAAATCTCCAAAAATGATTCCTGTACCTCTACATACAGATTTATAGAGATGAGGTTTACGAGGGTGTTGTGATTTGCCATGAAGTATTGAGAACAGAAACCCACCTCGTGCCTTTCCTACAATAGGGTGACCACTGAGTGTACCTCAGAAAACTGATTTATTGGCCCGCGCCTTTGTCATGTCTAACCTTAAAAGGAACATTTTATGGGTGCGAAGATTTTCTAACAAATTTTATAAAACTGCCATCCAAAGTGGCTCAAGAGTTTTTAACAAAGATTTTAATGGTAAGCTTCATCCCCAACGGAGGGCGAGAAGAAGTGTGATCCATACATGGTGTAGTCTAATAAAAAAACCCTTAATAAAATCAACCAAGGAAGTTTTGAAAAACCCTTAAACGTTTGATGCGACAACATAAACGGAACGAAGTTCTTAGTAAATTTAGAAGTAGGTACAACGTGTACCATTTTGCACAAAACTATTTGACTTAAGTTGAATAACTCGATAAAGGAGCGATTTTTAAATAATTTGAATATATAACTTAGTATGTACTAACCAAAATAAGTAAAAATAAATTTATTAACTTAATTATACATACATATATGATTTTATAAATCGCATAAGTGACAGAAAAATTTTGTTACTTTCATTTGTCCATAAATCCCGTGAGGACCGCACGAATAATTCAACGTGTAAAAATTTTGATAAACATAGCTTTTCGTATTTCAGAGGTTGCGATTTGAAAAAGATTGAGTGGAGAATCTTTAAATCATCGGGTGACAAGTTACTAGGTAATGAAAACTAATGAATTAAATGTAGTTTTGATAATTGTTAGGACATAAATCTTTGGGCCAAAAATTTTCACGTGCGAAGCCGTTGCTAAAAAGTGAGGTATGAAGGATAGAGCATGAGGATGAGAAGTTAATCGCTTTTTGACTTTGCAAAATGCCAAACAGGTTATGACTAATAATAAAGTCGGAATACTGATGGTGGTAGTATCACTAAATGAGAGTCTCTTGGAATAAGTCAGGACTTAGAGTTATGTAAGAAAGAGCATTGTTCCAACAGGTGTGGCGAATAAGATCCCTGAGGTAATGCAATAAATTTAAATGGTTTAAGTGTTAGTGGATACCCAAAGGCTCTGAATGATGTGGCAGTAGGTGTCTTCAACACATACACACATGAATCTCTCGATTTCGACGGTTGTAAAGTCTTCATGATGACTTGGATAAGAATAACACGAAAAAATTTATATAACAAGCAACGAAAATTTTTAGAGAAATTGTTTTAGGTGACGATGTAAGGAAAGAAACGAAATTATTTGTAAACTAGAGTTATGTACAACGTGTACTATTCTAAGTAAAATATCCTTTGCATAAAAGAATTGGTTTGTAAGAGTGAAAGTAAAATCTCATATTCACTAGTCAAAAATAAGTAATCATTTACTTTATTATATATAACATATACGGCTTCTAAAATTTATACAAATGGCAATAAAATAAATTTATTTTTATAAAACTTTGAGAGGATAGCACAATAAAATAATGTGTGTAAAGTTTTGGCAAACAAAATTTTCATATTTCGGAGGTTACAAGTTGGGAAAAGGTTGATGAGGATTGAGTAAAAGATTTTGAAAATTTCGAGTGATATTTGAGGTAATAAAAACTATTGAATTTAAATGTGGTTGATGACTATTAGTAGGGCATACGTCCTTTGACCAAAAATGCTTAAGTGTGAAGTTATTGCTTATAAGTGAGATACGAATGGGAGAGTATGAGGATGAGAATTAACCACCCATTGATTTTGGAAAAATTTCGAACTGGTATGACTAATATCGAAGTAAGAAGGATGATGTTGTGATTATCATCGAATAAGAAATTTCTCATAATAAGTTAGGATTTAGAGTTGCGTAAGGATGAGTATCAAATAGGATTCTTGGGTAATCTTTAATATAGAATCTGAATTGCTAAAGTGACAGAATACAATTTCCTTTAAGTATCGTTGTGCAAGTTTGTCCATTGCATCGGTTTCTTTCATGGCTAGAAAGTGAGCAGATTTGGTGAGATGGTCAATAATAACCCAGATAATGTTCTAACCGCCTACCATTTTCGGTATCTTCGTGATGAAATCCATTGTTATTCCTTCCCATTTCCATTGTGGGATTTTGGGTTGTTGTCATGCAATTAATAAGGTTCAGCTTCGAGCTACTTCTCTCTTCGTAAGCTATTAATGGCTCACCATTCTCGCGAGGTATATAAAAAAAATTTCTCTCTATAAATAACTTTCGCTTCCATCCTTGAAAGCCAGTCTATCCAAACTATTACATCAAAGCTTCCCAACTTAATGGGTGTTAGGTAATTCTTAAGGTTCATTCCAATCAAATCTTATTACACTACCGTAAAAAATTCTATCAATCTTCTCAAATAACATCTGCTTGTGCGTAGGTAACTAATCCTTTTCAAATACTACATTAAAACTTCCAAGTTTTGTTAATATGAGGTCATCTCCAAATGACCCACCTGTTAGTTTTAAGGTACTACCTTAAATTATTCCCCTATCTCTACCAGCTTACCATTTGCTTATCCTATAGAATACTTAACTCTCATGGTTGTTAATGACTTATTATTCATAACGCTAAGGTTCTTAGATATAAGGTTTCTATCGTTCTAGTATTAAACAACTCCGAAACAATAAAACGTTGTGACGAAACGTACCCTAACTAAAATCAGGATCCATGCAAGTCTCCATAACGATTGCTTTACCGCAGGTAAGTTTAAAGTTTTTCCTATATGAGAACTTTTTCCTTAAATGTCGAGGGTGTCGATATCTATAACAAATTTTCGGGTTATCAATTCTGCAAATCAAGGCCCCTCTTGTACAGTATCTTGGCTACGTGGTTATTCCTTCCCTACCTTTATCAGACTATAATGCGTATGCTCAAGTGATCCCTGCCAAAATTCTCCATGGATCACCTCATATTCCTCATGTAGTAACATTGGAACTTCTGCATGATTTACCTCAATATAATCACGCTGGCCTGGCATCATTATATCGTACTAAATCATACGTTCATTCCAGTATCACCCCATATGGTCAATGTAATGTGATCACTTCCAGTTATACTCAATTTTATCTAATGGTGCTTTATCTATGACCTCTCAAAACAGAATCTACATAATTAATCTCACAGTTTCTTGATGTGGGTGCGTAGGTTCCGTAGGTCATGCATCAATGCCTAAATGTCCCAAAATTTCTTCAAAATGTTCGGGTTCAGGTAATGTCATTAGGTTCCTTTCTATAAATTCAATCTGGGTCTCGTGTCGAGTTGTATGTGTAGCAAGTAGTAATACGATATGTTTTGAGGCGACTCCTACGTCTTTGGGTATGGCTGAGCATCAGTAGAAGACACTATGACCTTGTTAAAGGGGATGCCTTCCCGACTTCTCCATTGTCTAGGAGTGTTAGGGACCTAAGTCCAAAAGTGTCGTTAGATCGTTGAGTAGTGATGAAGAATGAAAGAGATAAGTGACGGTCATGAAAGTGCACGGGATACAAATCAACTTGCGGAAACTGAATATCCTTCCAATGTTCATACAATGTACGTGGCTAATTAGGGTGAGCTCGGGGTAAGGTTACTCCGACAAGTCCTCACATATTTCCTCCTCCGAGGATCAACTTTAGTGGGCACTCCTTCTAGATCGCGTGAAGTAATGTTTCGATCTCTGGAATGGTGGAACAGTAGTAATAGGTGGATTACATAACTAGTTCTTAGGGTTAGACGAGTGGGAAAGTAGTTCAGAAAAACATCTGAATTGGGAAGGATAAGTTCTCCAAGTCGGTACAGCGAATAGCAGACATGTAGCAAGAGCGTAATCAGGCACAATAACTACAGCAGCCTAGATCGTCTACAGCAGTACGTAGTATGGCAATAGTGAAAGTATCAAGAATGCAATCAAAAGCAGATAGTAGCATGCAGTGACGAGAATAAGCAAAAGCATACAGCGAGTTTACATAGCAGTAAAAGGAAACGGTGGCATGCAACAAGTTCATATAACAGTAGAAATAAGTAGTGGCATGCAGTAGTAGTAAGCAGTAACATGCAGTAATATAACACAGTAGCATGCAGCAGGTTCCGCAGAAACAAGTAAACTAGCAAGTTGTAGATTAGTCCTATTAGCGAATCCTACTCGACTCGGTCAAGACTCACTAATTCAACCTAATTCCCTACAACCAATGCTCTGATACCAAATGTGATGCCCCGTATAAAACCATCGTGTACGGATCATCAACAACAGGATCATTACAAGGTTATACACTATATGCTGTTTGAAAACCAGTTTTGCATTCAAGAAAATATAGCGTTTTACAAAATATAACGTGCTTCCTATGAACAGAAACATAAACATAAGTACGTGATCCAAAGGTCGTTACAAAGCCATTGTTTGAAAATAACGTAAGCTATGAATGCAAAATAAAAGTTCCATGATTGAGACATCTCTAAGTAGTGCAGCGGAAGTCTACACAGCAAGTCTAATACACCAAGACAGCAAGTATAACAGCGGAAGCAACAACCTCTAAGCATCTGAGAAAATACATGCTTAAAAAGTCAACATTAATGTTGGTGAGCTATAGTTTGTTTGTAATAAGTAATGTAATGTAGGCCACGAGATTTCAGTGCTTCAACCAGCAGTTTAAATCAGTAATTCAAATCAGTATGATAAAGTATATGCATATCCGTGGGCACTTGGTAACTAACTTAACGTAAATAACACCCCCTAAAAGTACACTGGGCGAGTGCATAAGTTTACGAAGTATTAAACACTCGTTAAATGCTAGCGCGACTAGCCCGAGTGGGGATGTCAAACCCTATGGATCCATATCTAAGATTCGCGTTCACCGGTTTAAATACCAATGACTAAACGTTACCGAGCTAAGGGGAAAGTTTATGCCGTTGTATAACCCACACATATATAAAGTTTAAGTACTCGTGCCTAGTATGTAAAACGTAAAATGCGCATGTATTCTCAGTTCCCAAAATAGTTAAAGTAAAAAGGGATGCTATAACTCACAGTGAAAAGTAGTAAAAGTCGATATGCAGGAATAGTAAGCAAGTGGTTGGTCCGAAAGGTCCTCAACCTAAGTCAAAAGTTACTAAGTCAGTAAATCGTTCCCAAAGGTTTAAAAGTATGTAAATTATGTAGTGACCCGAACTTTTCCATGTTTATATATATTAAATGAAATTGTTATTTACATGATTAAGTGTTTCCAACATGTTAATCAATCAAACTTGTTAAGACTTGATTAATTGAAATAGGTTTCATATAGACAATTGACCACCCAAGTTGACCGGTGATTCACGAACGTTAAAACTTGTAAAAAATATATGATGACATATATATGATTATATATATAGTTAACATGATATTTTGATAAGTAAGTATCTCATTAGGTATTTTAACAATGAGTTATATACATAAAATTGAGTTTATTGAATTAAGAAACTCGAAACGATATATATAACGATTATCGTTATAACAACGTCTTACTAAATACATATGAATCATATTAAGATATTGATACACTATGTTTAATCATGATAAATGATAAGTAAACATGTCATTAAGTGTATTAACAATGAACTACATATGTAAAAACAAGACTACTAACTTAATGATTTCGAAACGAGACATATATGTAACGATTATCGTTGTAACAACATTTAACTGCATATATATCATACTAAGATATATTAACATATCATAATATCATGATAATGTAATAATTTAACATCTCATTAGATATAATAAATATTAGGTTAACATCATTTAATATGATCGTTAACTTAAAGGTTTCAAATCAACATTTACATGTAACGACTAACGATGACTTAACGACTCAGTTAAAATGTATATACATGTAGTGTTTTAATATGTATTCATACACTTTTGAAAGACTTCAAGACACTTATCAAAATACTTCTACTTAACAAAAATGCTTACAATTACATCCTCGTTCAGTTTCATCAACAATTCTACTCGTATGCACCCGTATTCGTACTCGTATAATACACAGCTTTTGGATGTATGTACTATTGCTATATACACTCCAATTGTGACAACCCGGAAATTTCCAACCAAATTTAAACTTTAATCTTTATATGTTTCCGACACCGGAAATTTCCAACCAAATTTAAACTTTAATCTTTATATGTTTCCGACACGATAAGCAATATTTGTTAAGTTAAATTTCAAGAATTTTAAACTATGTTCATACATTCATTCAACCTCGACCAAGTTCCAATGATTCACGAACCATTAAACGAATATGATTATATATGTATATGTGTATATATATTATAACTTGAAACGTAAACAAAATATTAGATTAAATACTTTATATGATTGTATCTGTTTCAAAATGTTTATCAATGGAATTAGAAGATAAGATCAAATAATTGAATTATCAGATATATTGAATTATGATTACATGTCTCTGTTGAAAGGCCCACGTTGATTTGAGAAATCTTTCCATTTTAACAATATTCGGAAAATGGTAAAGTGATTTATAAATAAGAACAAATTGTCAATCATTGAGAACTAGACAAAGGATAGTGGAAGATTGAATCTCATAAAGACTCGATTGATCTATTTAGTTTCAAACGTACAAAAACGTTTTCAGTTTAAAAAGAACTTTATTATTAAAACGTATATAACTTTTATAAATATCTAGAACCACTTTTGACAACTCATTACTTAACTAGTATGATAAAGATAACGATATTTATATTTTATTTTATTAAATATATATAACGATTTAAATTAATATTATATATATTTATACGCGTATTATACGTACATAGTTTTATACTTTTACTATACTTAAACTTTACCTTTACTTTACTTTAACTTTAATAATTCACTTTAATAATTCATACTTTAATAATTCATACTTTAATAATTCACTTTAATAATTCATACTTTAATAATTCAAAAATATATTATAAATAGAATTCAATAGGTTTCATTATTTCATAGAAACTTGAAAATATTTTTCTCTAAACTCTCTCAATCGATTTACATATATATATTTACTCTGTATTATTTCAAGATATTATTAGTATACATAAAATATTACGATGGAGTGATGTCCGAGTGATTTCGAAATTGTTTTTCGAGTAGGATAGGATTAAGGAAATTATGGGTTATAGCTATGGAGGTGATTGAGTATGGTTCATGGGTATGCTCGTGAGGTCAATATAGTGTTTATCATTTTCGTTGCGTCTACGTACCTTTCCTGCAATATTGAATCTCAATATTGATACGTGAGTACTCATAATTTAACTTTTACATACTAATAGTGTATCCCTGACTAGTGCTCGAGTATTTAGGATTATGCATGCTTGTACTTTTAATATTGCCCTTAGACAGGTTAGGTTGAATCTTGAATTAGTTACACTTACGGTTGAGATAAGGTATAAGATATGCATGTCCTTGGAAAGCTAGCGAAAAATTAAGAACTTTTCCTTTAGATATCGAATGGTTTCGATGAACGGATTAGAAGTTATAATCAATTGAATTTTCGATATTTTTATTAAAAATGATTATTATTATCGTCGTTTTTATCGTCGTTCTAGTTTTATCTTATAATTGTCATTATTATTATCTTTATCAATAAAAGAGATTTATCATTAAAAATTGTTATTTTTTTTTATTTATTATTACTATCGTTATTATCGTTAAAGTTATAATTAGTATTATTATTATTATCCAATTATTATTATTATTATTATTTATATTTATTAGTATTATTATTATTATTATCATTATTAATATGTATATCATTATTTAAAAATGGTTATTGTTATTGTTATTATTATTATTACTACTATATTATCATTAAGATAATTATTAGTATTATCGTTAATAATGTTATAGTAACTATCATTATTAATATTAGTGTAATTAAAACAAATATTTGTAACACCTACTTATTTTGATTACTATTATTATCATTATTATGAACACGATATAAAAGACGATTAAAAGCTATTAAAACGAAACGATTAGGAAATAATGATTAAGAGTATCATGATGAAATTAAAATATTATAAGATATTGATTTAGATAAAATTATCGTTCTTATTATTTTTATCATTACTATTATTATTAAAAGTATCGTTAGTATTAAAACTCTCATTTTAACAAAAATTATCATTTTAATAGAAATGTCATTGTTACTATAAAATATCATTATTATTATTATTTTAAATAGAATTATTATTTTAAAGATAATATTAAAAATTATCGTAAATATTAAAGTTATCATAATTAGAATTATCGTTTTATCATAATGTCATCTTAGTAATTATAAATATTGATATTTTTATAATAATAATTATTATTACAAAATAATACAACTTTTACTTACTATCATTATAGATATTATTTTATCAAATAAATATGTGATACAAACATATTTTACTACGTGTAATAACTTACTTTAATAATACCTATCATATTATCTTTATGATATTAAATGAACCCTATAAATTTTATTACTTAATATATATAAAAGTATATTTTATTATATAAATTTAATATAAAATTTTATTTATTAATAAATAAATTATATTATTTACTCTAATAAATCTTTTAAAAATATTTAAAAATATAAAACGACGATATTTAAACTATATATTAATCATGTATAGATTTTTGGAAATTATTTTGAGTCAAATTTACTTTTGTTGACTTTTGCATATTAGTCTCGAGCATTAGGATTGTGGTACACTATGACTTGACCTAATTTGTTAGACAAATATTGACCAACACATAAATATATATAATTAATTTAGGTTCGTGAATCCGAGGCCAACCTTGCACTTGTTCAATGACGTTATATGTATTTTTACTATGAAATACAGTATGGTGAGTTTCATTTGCCTTTTTACCCTTTATATTTTTGGGACTGAGAATACATGCGCTATTATAAATGTTCGACGAAATAGACACAAGTAATTGAAACTACATTCTATGGTTGAATTATCGAAACCGAATATGCCCCTTTTTATTAAAGTCTGGTAATCTAAGAATTAGGGAACAGACACCCTAATTGATGCGAATCCTAAAGATAGATCTATTAGGCCTAACAAACCTCATCCAAAGTACCGGATGCTTTAGTACTTCGAAATTTATATCATGTCCGAAGGAGGATCCCGGAATGATAGGGGATATTCTTATATGTATCTAGTTAATGTCGGTTACCAGGTGTTCACCATATGAATGATTATTTTTGTCACTATGCATGGGACGTATATTTATGAGAACTGGAAATGAAATTCTTGTGGTCTATTAAAATGATGGAAATAAATGATTATGATAAACTAATGAACTCACCAACCTTTTTATTGACACTTTAAAGCATGTTTATTCTCAGGTGTTAAAGAAATCTTTCGCTGTGCATTTGCTCATTTTAAAGATATTACTTGGAGTCTTTCATAGCATATTTCGAAGAACGTTGCATTCGAGTCATTGAGTTCATCAAAGATTATTATTAAATCAATTTATAGTTGGATAGTGGATATTATGAAATGGTATGCATGCCTGTCAATTTTCGATGTAAAGAAAGTTTGTCTTTTAAAAACGAATGCAATGTTTGTAAAATATATCATATAGAGGTCAAATACCTCGCAATGTAATCAACTATTGTGAATCGTTTATAATGTATATGAACGGGTCCTTTCAGTTGGTATCAGAGAGGTGGTCTTAGCGAACCAGGTCTGCATTAGTGTGTCTAACTGATAAGTCGATAGGATGCATTAGTGAGTCTGGACTTCGACCGTGTCTGCATGTCAAAAGTTTTGCTTATCATTTTGTGTCGAAAATTAACTACTTATCATCCTCAGGAAATTACCTGCTTATCATTTTTAGTCTAAGACACGTCTTGCTGCATTGATTGCATGAATAGTGTATAGACAAAAATTCATATCTTAGCAAATCTACTAAATCATATCTTATCGTATCTGTTACTTTAAACTTTGCCTGACATATCCCGCAAAGTCCTCCGTAATCTACGAAATCTTTTGATCTATATATATATATATATATATATATATATATATATATATATATATATATATATATATATATATATATATATATATGTAATTAGAATACCATCCGTTAGCCAAAATTATTTCATAAAAAAAAAAATCCTTTATTCAATCGTACGAAATGGAATTCGTCATCAGTTCAAGTCACTCAGATTCCGAAATGGAATCTCATTCAAGCTCCGAAAGCAGTGTGACCGGAATAGATCAACCAATCAGTCATCACCTATTCTGAATGAATTGGGGATGGGTTCGTAGCCTCCTCAATCATTGGAGACAAGAAGAAGGTGATCCCTTCCATCTACCACATTACCCTCTTGACGAAGAACCTGAAGCACTTACCGGCGAACCTGTCCGAAACACCATTTTCTCGCTCATTTCCAGAGTATCTCATCACGATTATATATTACATCAAATTTTAGATTTTAGTTATCCGCTCGTCCGAACCGACAATCACCCCGGTGTAATAGAAGAAGTCAACGAGCTTCGCGCTCGGGTAGTGGCTTTGGAGAATATGGTGCAGAGATTACAAACACCAGCAGCAGCAGCAGCAGCATAACCAGTACCACCATCATCAACGCCAATAGTACCATTACCACCTCCAAGCACAACCGCGTCGTAAACCTCAACTTTACAATCTGTCCCACGAGCATCAACGTCATACGCACCATAGATACCAAGGAGTACCAACAACATTAACTGACGAAGTATTAATTCATAACTTCATTGGAGAAACATTCCGCTGCGATTATGTAATCTCTAAAGTCTTAGAGATTATCTAATCTAGCTCTAACCATAAATCAGTTAAGCGAACCAAAATGATAGAAGGAAGAGTAGAAACCCTGACAAAAATGGTGTGTGATTAACAAGCTAAACTTGCTTTACCAACAGCATCAACAGTACCATCAGCATTACCAGCATCGTCAGTACAGTCAACATCCAAATCAACAACACCGATAACATCACAAACTCCGTCAGTTCATGAATCACTGTGGACATCATTACGAATCAATGACGTGTATATTGTATCAACGAGTTATGAAGAATTAACTCATTCCCTCTGAAGAAATTATATGTATATTATATATATATATATATATATATATATATATATATATATATATATATATATATATATATATATATATATATATATATATATATATATATATATATATATATATTTTGAAATAAATCTTTCCGTGCTAAGCTATTGTGTGTGAATCTTAACTACTCGGTTAATTCATATTACAAATATGCAATAATGTACGTCCTTCGGCCGCAACTTAACCAGCGTTAACTACAATCTCTGTCGCAATTCAACAAATTCCAATTCATAATAAATCAAGTATATATTTGATTTTACACTTTCATCATCGATGTACCGGAAACTTTTCAGATAACATCATTCGTACTTTGTGAAATTCACAAGAATTCCACGAACCGAACATCATACATCAACAAATAACGAAGTATTGATTCATAATTTCAATGTCATTAAAGAAATACTGCGTAAAAGTTATGTACTTTTTAAAGCCGTTAGGGAATATTCAATTCTAGTTTCAACCGTAAATCAAATGAGTTTAATTTAACATTAACTCATTAAATCTATGTTACATCTGAAGAAAATATACATATATATATTTTCATAAAGACTGTAATAAAATTCTTTTGTACAAAATATTAATTGTGAAATTTTTTTTAACGGGTAGGTAATACCCGAGAGATATATAAATTCACAATTAATATGTTACATTCTTCGAATCTGATTCAGCAAATCATCCATTATACTCCCTACTTTCACAACAATATACATTCTTTTATAGAAATCAAAACAACCATACTCATTCAAAATTTAATTACATATTCTGATTTTGAAATCTCAAAATTCAACTTGAGATATGACCAATATCATCACTCTTAGATCCTTACATCTTTCACAAGCTATATTTTGACTTCCAAACTGTGTTAGAATATCAAATGTATGTTAACGATTACAATCTGTGTTCAAACCCTTCGAAAATTTCTGAAGACACTTCGAATGATGAGCAATCGAGATGATGATCCAACCACATGTTACCCACAGTTATGTACCCGAAAAACTCTTGAAACCAAAGTAAAAGTTTAAACAACGTATCCGCGTCAGATTCTTTGGCATTTATTAGCAAAAATAACTTTGCGACTCCTATTCAAAGTAGCCAGTTTTGTCACAGCTCCAGCAAGTCAACTTCGACTTTTCAGTCAGACTAACCTTATTATAACCTTGAGATATACACCATCGTTACCAGTTAACCTTTTACATTCCACCACATTATTAGCAGATGTACCAACAACTTCATTACCCTTTGACTTTAGCCTCTCCAAAAAGTCATTATAATTATTCATTGAAACCCCATCATTTACTCATTCGCATCTTGTAATGAGAATTGCCATACGAATCATTGGGAATTAGCAATCAGTATTTTGAAATCTCGCAGCATGTCTACGCCAACAGTTATATATGTATATATAACGTCTATCTTCTGGACTTAATTTGAATGTGAAGTTTCTGAAAAACACACCGAACTACGAATTGGTTCTCCGAAAATGGAAAAAATGCTGATGAAGCAGCAAAAACTATAAACGACTTTAAACGGTAAAAGCTGGATGATAATGATGAAGTGTGCTGGCAAAGCGCAGAAAAAGAGAAGTTTTGGAACTGGAAAACGGATTGAGAAAAGTAGGAAGGAGGCTGTTGAAATGTCCCGTTCTTATTGATTAAAAACGTTCCATATTAATTGATTTCGTTGCGAGATTTTGACCTCTATATGAGACTTTTTTCAAAGACTGCATTCATTTTAAAACAAACCATAACCTTTATTTCATCAATAAAGGTTTAAAAAGCTTTACGTAGATTATCAAATAATGATAATCTAAAATATCATGTTTACACACGACCATTACATAATGGTTTACAATACAAATATGTTACAACAAAATAAGTTTCTTGAATGCAGTTTTTACACAATATCATACAAGCATGGACTCCAAATCTCGTCCTTATTTAAGTATGTGACAGCGGAAGCTCTTAATAATCACCTGAGAATAAACATGCTTAACACGTCAACAAAAATGTTGGTGAGTTATAGGTTTAACCTATATATATCAAATCATAATAATAGACCACAAGATTTCATATTTCAATACACATCCCATACATAGAGATAAAAATCATTCATATGGTGAATACCTGGTAACTGACATTAACAAGATGCATATATAAGAATATCCCCATCATTCCGGGACACCCTTCGGATATGATATAAATTTCGAAGTACTAAAGCATCCGGTACTTTGGATGGGGTTTGTTAGGCCCAATAGATCTATCTTTAGGATTCGCGTCAATTAGGGTGTTTGTTCCCTAATTCTTAGATTACCAGACTTAATAAAAAGGGGCATATTCGATTTCAATAATTCAACCATAGAATGTAGTTTCACTTACTTGTGTCTATTTTGTAAATCATTTATAAAACCTGCATGTATTCTCATCCCAAAAATATTAGATTTTAAAAGTGGGACTATAACTCACTTTCACAGATTTTTACTTCGTCGGGAAGTAAGACTTGGCCACTGGTTGATTCACGAACCTATAACAATATATACATATATATCAAAGTATGTTCAAAATATATTTACAACACTTTTAATATATTTTGATGTTTTAAGTTTATTAAGTCAGCTGTCCTCGTTAGTAACCTACAACTAGTTGTCCACAGTTAGATGTACAGAAATAAATCGATAAATATTATCTTGAATCAATCCACGACCCAGTGTATACGTATCTCAGTATTGATCACAACTCAAACTATATATATTTTGGAATCAACCTCAACCCTGTATAGCTAACTCCAACATTCACATATAGAGTGTCTATGGTTGTTCCGAAATATATATAGATGTGTCGACATGATAGGTCGAAACATTGTATACGTGTCTATGGTATCTCAAGATTACATAATATACAATACAAGTTGATTAAGTTATGGTTGGAATAGATTTTTTACCAATTTTCATGTAGCTAAAATGAGAAAAATTATCCAATCTTGTTTTACCCATAACTTCTTCATTTTAAATCCGTTTTGAGTGAATCAAATTACTATGGTTTCATATTGAACTCTATTTTATCAATCTAAACAGAAAAAGTATAGGTTTATAGTCGTAAAAATAAGTTACAAGTCGTTTTTGTAAAGGTAGTCATTTCAGTCGAAAGAACGACGTCTAGATGACCATTTTAGAAAACATACTTCCACTTTGAGTTTAACCATAATTTTTGGATATAGTTTCATGTTCATAATAACAATCATTTTCTCAGAATAACAAATTTTAAATCAAAGTTTATCATAGTTTTTAATTAACTAACCCAAAACAGCCCGCGGTGTTACTACGACGGCGTAAATCCGGTTTTACGGTGTTTTTCGTGTTTCCAGGTTTTAAATCATTAAGTTAGCATATCATATAGATATAGAACATGTGTTTAGTTGATTTTAAAAGTCAAGTTAGAAGGATTAACTTTTGTTTGCGAACAAGTTTAGAATTAACTAAACTATGTTCTAGTGATTACAAGTTTAAACCTTCGAATAAGATAGCTTTATATGTATGAATCGAATGATGTTATGAACATCATTACTACCTTAAGTTCCTTGGATAAACCTACTGGAAAAGAGAAAAATGGATCTAGCTTCAACGGATCCTTGGATGGCTCGAAGTTCTTGAAGCAGAATCATGACACGAAAACAAGTTCAAGTAAGATCATCACTTGAAATAAGATTGTTATAGTTATAGAAATTGAACCAAAGTTTGAATATGATTATTACCTTGTATTAGAATGATAACCTACTGTAAGAAACAAAGATTTCTTGAGGTTGGATGATCACCTTACAAGATTGGAAGTGAGCTAGCAAACTTGAAAGTATTCTTGATTTTATGTAACTATAACTTGTAGAATATATGAAGAACACTTAGAACTTGAAGATAGAACTTGAGAGAGATCAATTAGATGAAGAAAATTGAAGAATGAAAGTGTTTGTAGGTGTTTTTGGTCGTTGGTGTATGGATTAGATATAAAGGATATGTAATTTTGTTTTCATGTAAATAAGTCATGAATGATTACTCATATTTTTGTAATTTTATGAGATATTTCATGCTAGTTGCCAAATGATGGTTCCCACATGTGTTAGGTGACTCACATGGGCTACTAAGAGCTAATCATTGGAGTGTATATACCAATAGTACATACATATAAAAGCTGTGTATTGTACGAGTATGAATACGGGTGCATACGAGTAGAATTGTTGATGAAACTGAACGAGGATGTAATTGTAAGCATTTTTGTTAAGTAGAAGTATTTTGATAAGTGTATTGAAGTCTTTCAAAATTGTATAAATACATATTAAAACACTACATGTATATACATTTTAACTGAGTCGTTAAGTCATCGTTAGTCGTTACATGTAAGTGTTGTTTTGAAACCTTTAGGTTAACGATCTTGTTAAATGTTGTTAACCCAATGTTTATAATATCAAATGAGATTTTAAATTATTATATTATCATGATATTATCATGTATTAATATCTCTTAATATGATATATATACATTAAATGTCTTTAAAACGATAATCGTTACATATATGTCTCGTTTAAAAATCATTAAGTTAGTAGTCTTGTTTTTACATATGTAGTTCATTGTTAATATACTTAATGATATGTTTACTTATCATAGTATCATGTTAACTATATATATATCCATATATATGTCATCATATAGTTTTTACAAGTTTTAACGTTCGTGAATCACCGGTCAACTTGGGTGGTCAATTGTCTATATGAAACATATTTCAATTAATCAAGTCTTAACAAGTTTGATTGCTTAACATGTTGGAAACATTTAATCATATAAATATCAATCTCAATTAATACATATAAACATGGAAAAGTTCGGGTCACTACAGTACCTACCCGTTAAATAAATTTCGTCCCGAAATTTTAAGCTGTTGAAGGTGTTGACGAATCTTCTGGAAATAGATGCGGGTATTTCTTCTTCATCTGATCTTCACACTCCCAGGTGAACTCGGGTCCTCTACGAGCATTCCATCGAACCTTAACAATTGGTATCTTGTTTTGCTTAAGTCTTTTAACCTCACGATCCATTATTTCGACGGGTTCTTCGATGAATTGAAGTTTTTCGTTGATTTGGAGTTCATCTAACGGAATAGTGAGATCTTCTTTAGCAAAACATTTCTTTAAATTCGAGACGTGGAAAGTGTTATGTACAGCTGCGAGTTGTTGAGGTAACTCAAGTCGATAAGCTACTGGTCCGACACGATCAATAATCTTGAATGGTCCAATATACCTTGGATTTAATTTCCCTCGTTTACCAAATCGAACAACGCCTTTCCAAGGTGCAACTTTAAGCATGACCATCTCTCCAATTTCAAATTCTATATCTTTTCTTTTAATGTCAGCGTAGCTCTTTTGTCGACTTTGGGCGGTTTTCAACCGTTGTTGAATTTGGATGATCTTCTCGGTAGTTTCTTGTATAATCTCCGGACCCGTAATCTATCTATCCCCCACTTCACTCCAACAAATTGGAGACCTGTACTTTCTACCATAAAGTGCTTCAAACGGCGCCATCTCAATGCTTGAATGGTAGCTGTTGTTGTAGGAAAATTCTGCTAACGGTAGATGTCGATCCCAACTGTTTCTGAAATCAATAACACATGCTCATAGCATGTCTTCAAGCGTTTGTATCATCCTTTCGCTCTGCCCATCAGTTTGTGGATGATAGGCAGTACTCATGTCTAGACGAGTTCCTAATGCTTGCTGTAATGTCTGCCAGAATCTTGAAATAAATCTGCCATCCCTATCAGAGATAATAGAGATTGGTATTCCATGTCTGGAGACGACTTCCTTCAAATACAGTCGTGCTAACTTCTCCATCTTGTCATCTTCTCTTATTGGCAGGAAGTGTGCTGATTTAGTGAGACGATCAACTATTACCCAAATAGTATCAAAACCACTTGCAGTCCTTGGCAATTTAGTGATGAAATCCATGGTAATGTTTTCCCATTTCCATTCCGGGATTACGGGTTGTTGAAGTAGACCTGATGGTTTCTGATGCTTAGCTTTGACCTTAGAACACGTCAAACATTCTCCTACGTATTTAGCAACATCGGCTTTCATACCCGGCCACCAAAAATATTTCTTGAGATCCTTGTACATCTTCCCCGTTCTAGGATGTATTGAGTATCTGGTTTTATGAGCTTCTCTAAGTACCATTTCTCTCATATCTCCAAATTTTGGTACCCAAATCCTTTCAGCCCTATACCGGGTTCCGTCTTCCCGAATATTAAGATGCTTCTCCGATCCTTTGGGTATTTCATCCTTTAAATTTCCCTCTTTTAAAACACCTTGTTGCGCCTCCTTTATTTGAGTATTAAGGTTATTATGAATCATTATATTCATAGATTTTACTCGAATGGGTTCTCTGTCCTTCCTGCTCAAGGCATTGGCTACCACATTTGCCTTCCCCGGGTGGTAACGAATCTCAAAGTCGTAATCATTCAATAATTCAATCCACCTACGCTGCCTCATATTCAGTTGTTTCTGATTAAATATGTGTTGAAGACTTTTGTGGTCGGTATATATAATACTTTTGACCCCATATAAGTAGTGCCTCCAAGTCTTTAATGCAAAAATAACCGCGCCTAATTCCAAATCATGCGTCGTATAATTTTGTTCGTGAATCTTCAATTGTCTAGACGCATAAGCAATCACCTTCGTTCGTTGCATTAATACACAACCGAGACCTTGCTTTGATGCGTCATAATAAATCACAAAATCATCATTCCCTTCAGGCAATGACAATATAGGTGCCGTAGTTAGCTTTTTCTTCAATAACTGAAACGCTTTCTCTTGTTCATCATTCCATTCAAATTTCTTCCCTTTATGCGTTAATGCAGTCAAGGGTTTTGCTATTCTGGAAAAGTCTTGGATGAACCTTCTGTAGTAACCAGCTAGTCCTAAAAACTGGCGTATGTGTTTCGGAGTTTTCGGGGTTTCCCACTTTTCAACAGTTTCTATCTTTGCCGGATCCACCTTAATACCTTATTTGTTCACTATGTGACCGAGGAATTGAACTTCTTCCAACCAAAATGCACACTTTGAAAACTTAGCGTACAATTCTTCCTTCCTCAATACTTCTAACACCTTTCTCAAATGTTCACCGTGTTCTTGGTCGTTCTTTGAGTAAATAAGTATGTCATCAATGAAAACAATGACAAACTTGTCAAGGTATGGTCCACACACTCGGTTCATAAGGTCCATGAACACAGCTGGTGCATTAGTTAAACCAAACGGCATGACCATAAACTCGTAATGACCGTAACGTGTTCTGAAAGCAGTCTTTGGAATATCATCTTCTTTCACCCGCATTTGATGATACCCGGAACGTAAGTCAATCTTTGAATAAACAGACGAGCCTTGTAGTTGATCAAATAAGTCGTCGATTCTCGGTAGTGGGTAGCGGTTCTTGATGGTAAGTTTGTTCAACTCTCGGTAGTCGATACACAACCTGAATGTACCATCTTTCTTCTTGACAAACAAAACAGGAGCTCCCCACGGTGATGTGCTTGGTCGAATGAAACCACGCTCTAAAAGTTCTTGTAATTGGCTTTGCAGTTCTTTCATCTCGCTGGGTGCGAGCCTGTAAGGAGCACGAGCTATTGGTGCAGCTCCTGGTACAAGATCTATTTGAAATTCAACGGATCGATGTGGTGGTAATCCCGGTAATTCTTTCGGAAATACATCGGGAAATTCTTTTGCAATGGGAACATCATTGATGCTCTTTTCTTCAGTTTGTACTTTATCGATGTGTGCTAGAACAGCATAGCAACCTTTTCTTATTAGTTTTTGTGCCTTCAAATTACTAATAAGATGTAGCTTCGTGTTGCCCTTTTCTCCGTACACCATTAAGGGTTTTCCTTTTTCTCGTATAATGCGAATTGCATTTTTGTAACAAACGATCTCTGCTTTCACTTCTTTCAACCAGTCCATACCGATTATCACATCAAAACTCCCTAACTCTACTGGTATCAAATCAATCTTAAATGATTCGCTAAGCAGTTTAATTTCTCGATTCCGACATATACTATCTGCTGAAATTAATTTACCATTTGCTAATTCGAGTAAAAATTTACTATCCAAAGGCGTCAATGGACAACTTAATTTAGCACAAAAATCTCTACTTATATAGCTTCTATCCGCACCCGAATCAAATAAAACGTAAGCAGATTTATTGTCAATAAGAAACGTACCCGTAACAAGCTCCGGGTCTTCCTGTGCCTCTGCCGCATTAATATTGAAAACTCTTCCGCGGCCTTGTCCATTCGTGTTCTCCTTGTTCGAACAATTTCTAATAATGTGGCCCGGTTTTCCACATTTATAACAAACTACATTGGCATAACTTGCTCCGACACTACTTGCTCCGCCATTACTCGTTCCGACACCATTTGTTCCTTTCGTTCTATTAACCCCTGGTCCGTAGACCTCACACTTCGCCGCGCTATGACCATTTCTTTTACACTTGTTGCAAAATTTGGTGCAGAACCCCGAGTGATACTTTTCACACCTTTGGCATAGCTGCTTCTGATTGTTGTTGTTGTTGCGGTTATTATTGTTGTTGGGATGATTATTGTAGTTGCTGTTGTTGTTGTTGTTGTTGTTGTTGTTGGGCCGTTTGTTGTAGTTGCGATTGATGTTGCGATTGTTGGGATAATTGTTGCGATTATTGTTGTAATTGCTGTTGTTGTTGTATTGGTGATTCTTATCACCGTTTTCCTCCCACTTTCTTTTGACTTGCTTCACATTGGCCTCTTCAGCAGTCTGTTCTTTAATTCTTTCTTCAATCTGGTTCACTAGTTTGTGAGCCATTCTACATGCCTGTTGTATGGAGGCGGGCTCGTGTGAACTTATATCTTCTTGGATTCTTTCTGGTAATCCTTTCACAAACGCGTCGATCTTCTCTTCCTCATCTTCGAATGCTCCCGGACACAATAGGCACAATTCTGTAAATCGTCTTTCGTACGTGGTAATATCAAATCCTTGGGTTCGTAACCCTCTAAGTTCTGTCTTGAGCTTATTGACCTCGGTTCTGGGACGGTACTTCTCGTTCATCAAGTGCTTGAATGCTGACCATGGTAGTGCGTACGCATCGTCTTGTCCCACTTGCTCTAGATAGGTATTCCACCATGTTAACGCAGAACCTGTGAAGGTATGCGTAGCGTACTTCACTTTGTCCTCTTCAGTCCACTTACTTATGGCAAACACCAATTCGACCTTCTCGGTCCACCGTTTCAATCCGATCGGTCCTTCGGTTCCATCAAATTCCAAAGGTTTGCAGGCAGTGAATTCTTTGTAGGTGCATCCTACACGATTTCCTGTACTGCTAGATCCAAGGTTATTGTTGGTATGTAGCGCAGCCTGTACTGCGGCTATGTTTGAAGCTAGAAAAGTACGGAATTCCTCTTCATTCATATTCACGGTGTGTCGAGTAGTCGGTGCCATTTCCTTCAAAATAGTCAAATGGAACAAGTTAATCATACAGAATATTAAGAGTAGTTAATAGTATTTCGTAGCATAATATGAACTCATTTATAAAAACTTTTTCTTTATATTAGCGTTTTATAAGTTTAAATTCGGGTAGTACCTACCCGTTAAGTTCATACTTAGTAGCTAATATACAATTCAACTACTACAATTCTATATGAAAAACTGATTATAATAATATTTCGCGTTCAAACTTTTACACAATATTTTACAAACTTACAATACCGCTTATTTTACATATAGCATGAAATATAGCACACAATAAATTTGATACAAGATGGTTGTGAAGATAATTCTAGCTAGTACACAAGTCGTTCAGCAAAGGCAATAAAGACACGTAATTCATACGTCCAGAAACAAGTCATGCATTCTGGTTTTACTAGGATTACTTCCCATCCTTGGTCTTGTGGAACATAACCGTTATGGCCGTTGATAAGACAGCGTGTTGTAACGTCGTCAAAGGGACGAGGGTTACGTAATGTCCAACAGTCCCGTAACAATCTAAAAACCTCATTTCTTACCCCAATTACCGACTCCGTCACTTGTGGGAACGTTTTGTTTAATAGTTGTAGCCCGATGTTCTTGTTCTCACTTTGGTGAGAAGCGAACATTACTAATCCGTAAGCATAACATGCTTCTTTATGTTGTATGTTAGCCACTTTTTCTAAATCACGAAGTCCAATATTCGGATATATTGAGTCAAAATAATTTCTTAACCCATTGCGTAAAATAGCATTTGGGTTCCCTGCAATATATGCGTCAAAGTAAACACATCGTAACTTATGGATTTCCCAATGTGATATCCCCCATCTTTCAAACGAAAGCCTTTTATAAACCAAGGAATTCTTGGAACGTTCTTCGAATGTCTTACAAACTGATCTCGCCTTAAATAGTTGTGCCGAAGAATTCTGACCGACTCTAGACAAGATTTCATCAATCATGTCTCCGGGTAGGTCTCTTAAAATGTTGGGTTGTCTATCCATTTTGTGTTTTTATACTGTAAAATAGACAAGAGTTAGATTCATAAAAAAAATACTTATTAATACAAGCAATTTTTACATATATCATAAAGCATAAGCACACTATATTACATATATTACACCACACGAATACAACTATCTTATTCCGACTCGCTTGTTTCTTCTTCTTCGGTTTTGGTTCGTTTTGTCAAGTTTCTAGGGATATATGATGTTCCCCTAATACGAGCCGTCGTTTTCCACATTGGTTTAGAAAAACCTGGTGGTTTAGAGGTTCCCGGGTCATTGTTACAACTTAAGGACTTCGGGAGTTGACGATACATATAAAGTTCATCGGGGTTGGAATTAGATTTCTCTATTTTTATGCCCTTTCCCTTATTATTTTCTTTTGCCTTTTTAAATTCAGTTGGGGTAATTTCTATAACATCATCGGAATTCTCGTCGGAATCCGATTCATTGGAGAATTGGTAATCCTCCCAATATTTTGCTTCCTTGGCGAAAACACCATTGACCATAATTAACCTTGGTCGGTTGGTTGAGGATTTTCTTTTACTTAACCGTTTTATTATTTCCCCCACCGGTTCTATTTCTTCATCCGGTTCCGATTCTTCTTCCGGTTCCGATTCTTCTTCCGGTTCCGACTCTTCTTCCGATTCCTCTTCGGGAACTTGTGAATCAGTCCACGAATCATTCCAATTTACATTTGACTCTTCATTATTATTAGGTGAGTCAATGGGACTTATTCTAGAGGTAGACATCTATCACATAATATCAAACGCGTTAAGAGATTAATATATCACATAATATTCACATGTTAAAAATATATAGTTTCCAACAAAATTTGTTAAGAAATCATTTTTCAAGTAAACACGATCGAAGTCCAGACTCACTAATGCATCCTAACAAACTCGATAAGACACACTAATGCAAAATTCTGGTTCTCTAAGACCAACGCTCGGATACCAACTGAAATGTCCCGTTCTTATTGATTAAAAACGTTCCATATTAATTGATTTCGTTGCGAGATTTTGACCTCTATATGAGACTTTTTTCAAAGACTGCATTCATTTTAAAACAAACCATAACCTTTATTTCATCAATAAAGGTTTAAAAAGCTTTACGTAGATTATCAAATAATGATAATCTAAAATATCCTGTTTACACACGACCATTACATAATGGTTTACAATACAAATATGTTACAACAAAATAAGTTTCTTGAATGCAGTTTTTACACAATATCATACAAGCATGGACTCCAAATCTCGTCCTTATTTAAGTATGCGACAGCGGAAGCTCTTAATAATCACCTGAGAATAAACATGCTTAAAACGTCAACAAAAATGTTGGTGAGTTATAGGTTTAACCTATATATATCAAATCATAATAATTGACCACAAGATTTCATATTTCAATACACATCCCATACATAGAGATAAAAATCATTCATATGGTGAACACCAGGTAACCGACATTAACAAGATGCATATATAAGAATATCCCCATCATTCCGGGACACCCTTCGGATATGATATAAATTTCGAAGTACTAAAGCATCCGGTACTTTGGATGGGGTTTGTTAGGCCCAATAGATCTATCTTTAGGATTCGCGTCAATTAGGGTGTCTGTTCCCTAATTCTTAGATTACCAGACTTAATAAAAAGGGGCATATTCGATTTCGATAATTCAACCATAGAATGTAGTTTCACGTACTTGTGTCTATTTTGTAAATCATTTATAAAACCTGCATGTATTCTCATCCCAAAAATATTAGATTTTAAAAGTGGGACTATAACTCACTTTCACAGATTTTTACTTCGTCGGGAAGTAAGACTTGGCCACTGGTTGATTCACGAACCTATAACAATATATACATATATATCAAAGTATGTTCAAAATATATTTACAACACTTTTAATATATTTTGATGTTTTAAGTTTATTAAGTCAGCTGTCCTCGTTAGTAACCTACAACTAGTTGTCCACAGTTAGATGTACAGAAATAAATCGATAAATATTATCTTGAATCAATCCACGACCTAGTGTATACATATCTCAGTATTGATCACAACTCAAACTATATATATTTTGGAATCAACCTCAACCCTGTATAGCTAACTCCAACATTCACATATAGAGTGTCTATGGTTGTTCCGAAATATATATAGATGTGTCGACATGATAGGTCGAAACATTGTATACGTGTCTATGGTATCTCAAGATTACATAATATACAATACAAGTTGATTAAGTTATGGTTGGAATAGATTTGTTACCAATTTTCACGTAGCTAAAATGAGAAAAATTATCCCATCTTGTTTTACCCATAACTTCTTCATTTTAAATCCGTTTTGAGTGAATCAAATTGCTATGGTTTCATATTGAACTCTATTTTATGAATCTAAACAGAAAAAGTATAGGTTTATAGTCGTAAAAATAAGTTACAAGTTGTTTTTGTAAAGGTAGTCATTTCAGTCGAAAGAACGACGTCTAGATGACCATTTTAGAAAACATACTTCCAGTTTGAGTTTAACCATAATTTTTGGATATATTTTCATGTTCATAATAACAATCATTTTCTCAGAATAACAACTTTTAAATCAAAGTTTATCATAGTTTTTAATTAACTAACCCAAAACAGCCCGCGGTGTTACTACGACGGCGTAAATCCGGTTTTACGGTGTTTTTCGTGTTTCCAGGTTTTAAATCATTAAGTTAGCATATCATATAGATATATAACATGTGTTTAGTTGATTTTAAAAGTCAAGTTAGAAGGATTAACTTTTGTTTGAGAACAAGTTTAGAATTAACTAAACTATGTTCTAGTGATTACAAGTTTAAACCTTCGAATAAGATAGCTTTATATGTATGAATCGAATGATGTTATGAACATCATTACTACCTTAAGTTACTTGGATAAACCTACTTGAAAAGATAAAAATGGATCTAGCTTCAACGGATCCTTGGATGGCTCGAAGTTCTTGAAGCAGAATCATGACACGAAAACAAGTTCAAGTAAGATCATCACTTGAAATAAGATTGTTATAGTTATAGAAATTGAACCAAAGTTTGAATATGATTATTACCTTGTATTAGAATGATAACCTACTGTAAAAAACAAAGATTTCTTGAGGTTGGATGATCACCTTACAAGATTGGAAGTGAGCTAGCAAACTTGAAAGTATTCTTGATTTTATGTAACCAGAACTTGTAGAATATATGAAGAACACTTAGAACTTGAAGATAGAACTTGAGAGAGATCAATTAGATGAAGAAAATTGAAGAATGAAAGTGTTTGTAGGTGTTTTTGGTCGTTGGTGTATGGATTAGATATAAAGGATATGTAATTTTGTTTTCATGTAAATAAGTCATGAATGATTACTCATATTTTTGTAATTTTATGAGATATTTCATGCTAGTTACCAAATGATGGTTCCTACATGTGTTAGGTAACTCACATGGGCTGCTAAGAGCTAATCATTGGAGTGTATATACCAATAGTACATACATCTAAAAGCTGTGTATTGTACGAGTATGAATACGGGTGCATACGAGTAGAATTGTTGATGAAACTGAACGAGGATGTAATTGTAAGCATTTTTGTTAAGTAGAAGTATTTTGATAAGTGTATTGAAGTCTTTCAAAAGTGTATAAATACATATTAAAACACTACATGTATATACATTTTAACTGAGTCGTTAAGTCATCGTTAGTCGTTACATGTAAGTGTTGTTTTGAAACCTTTAGGTTAACGATCTTGTTAAATGTTGTTAACCCAATGTTTATAATATCAAATGAGATTTTAAATTATTATATTATCATGATATTATCATGTATGAATATCTCTTAATATGATATATATACATTAAATGTCTTTACAACGATAATCGTTACATATATGTCTCGTTTAAAAATCATTAAGTTAGTAGTCTTGTTTTTACATATGTAGTTCATTGTTAATATACTTAATGATATGTTTACTTATCATAGTATCATGTTAACTATATATATATCCATATATATGTCATCATATAGTTTTTACAAGTTTTAACGTTCGTGAATCACCGGTCAACTTGGGTGGTCAATTGTCTATATGAAACATATTTCAATTAATCAAGTCTTAACAAGTTTGATTGCTTAACATGTTGGAAACATTTAATCATGTAAATATCAATCTCAATTAATATATATAAACATGGAAAAGTTCGGGTCACTACAGCTGTGGACAAATTACAAAGACTGAACCTGACTTCAAAGGATCCAAATGATTCAGTACCTGCTAAAGTCATTAACGAATACCTTGCTCCTAACTCTAAACCCCTGCGGACTATATTCTTCATCATCCTCTAATATTAGAAATTCTAAAATATCATCATATCTTTCATTATAAATATCCTCCATATTTCTGAAGATATTTTCTTAATTTTTCTTATTTGAAATCATTTACCTCTTCGCGCTATCTGTATTACATCATAAAAGAAACTATTTTAGTTTCTAAATTCTGAAACATTCCAGTTTAAAATAGGAATATTTTGAAGTAGTGTTGGGAACTGAAGCATGAATTAGTATAATATAATGACACTTGATCAATGTGATTATATTACAGTAAGTCATGCTGAGTTTCTAAATGGAACGTGATGATTCACAGATCATAACATCATCATGTGCCATGTTATACGACTCTTGTATTCTATTTAACCTCTAAAATATCAAGAAAATATTTCTTGATGATTCGGCCTTTTCCAAGGTATTCTAGTAATTTGACAAGTCAAGATCGTGCCATCACAATTTCCTTCCTAGAACATTAACAATGTTCATTCCGAAATTCATATTTGTGAATTCTGGACCATTACAAGCGGTACTTAATTGCAAGAAGAAGAAACGAAAGGACAAAACTCCGAAATAGAAATTGGGGTATAAATTGCAGCAAATAAAAGAGAGCATTAACTGTGAATGATAATGATTATAGAAGACAGAAGCAGAGACTTTAAAATATAAGGGAACATATAAAGCCCAACGACAAACCAGAAATTATAAACCATATATATCGATGCATATAGCAATATAAAGACACGGGAGAACTAGAAACACTATAAACCCAAGAGTATAGTAGAAGTAAATAGATTCTTCTGGCGGTAGATGAAAAAGAAGAATGATCGATATGAAAGTTAGAAGTATATCGAGAATCAGAACTGGATGGAGCATATTGATGAATACTTTAAAATATGAGTTGAGGGGGAAAGAATAGAAGGTGATGAAACATGACTAGGAACTTAGAAATTAATAGATTTAACTCACACAATAGCGGAATAAGTGAATCAAACCCTCTAGTGAATAGGTTAAGTTTTTTCGATTAATTTAGTCAAACCACAACTTAATCAAGTGTGATTAGATCAACACCTAGAGCTATTATTCACCACCTGGGTGATTTGGACTGAGAGAGAATCGGAGGAGCTCACTAGATCTGAGTGTGTGAAACAAATGAGAGGCTTAACCTAAAATGAAGAACATAAGACTTTATATACCCCTGCTGTTGACTCACCCATACGATTCATTCATCACACGTATGAGTTGGCTTCATCAGCCGTACGGGTGATCACTCACTCGTGTATTCTTATTTAGGTTGTAATTGTGACTTAGCTCAGCATCAACCGTGCGTATGAGCCTGTCAGCCGTACTAGTGAGGCTTCACTCGTACGTCTGACTAAGTCTAACATAGTCAAACATCTAAATCTCGTTCATGCAATTCCTGTAACCACATACAAACACGAATAGGATAATAACGAGCAATCATGGTGGCCTGTAAACTGTTGTACCTGCAATGGACGTGGGTAGAAGTCTAGGGACTTGCATAAAATGCATCAACAGAATGTGTGAGTTGTAAGGAAACGGAGGAGGTGAATTTATAAGAAAATCTCCGATAGAACAATTAAAATGGACGATCGCATTTAAAGCGGATCCTAATTCCCTTGATTACCGGAGAGTCAAATCTTATTAAGAAGATTTTCTTCAAATCCCTTGAAATCTGGGAATCAATCATATCTACGTCAAATGATAAGATGAATCTACACTTACTCATTTCACTCTTATATGTTAGCTTCATTCGTACTCTTCATATAAATGGATTGTTTATCCAAATTATTCGCTGATGATAAAACTCTAATTTTCAGCCCGTATGCATCATGAAAACATACTTATTATCATTCACGACCTTTCCACTCAAATTTCGGGATGAAATTTCTTTAACGGGTAGGTACTGTGACAACCCGGAAATTTCCAACCAAATTTAAACTTTAATCTTTATATGTTTCCGACACCGGAAATTTTCAACCAAATTTAAACTTTAATCTTTATATGTTTTCGACATGATAAGCAATATTTGTTAAGTTAAATTTCAAGAATTTTAAACTATGTTCATACATTCATTCAACCTCGACCAAGTTCCAACGATTCAAGAACCATTAAACGAATATGATTATATATGTATATGTGTATATATATTATAACTTGAAACGTAAATAAAATATTAGATTAAATACTTTATATGATTGTATCTGTTTCAAAATGTTTATCAATGGAATTAGAAGATAAGATCAAATGATTGAATTATCAGATATATTGAATTATGATTACAAGTCTCTGTTGAAAGGCCCACGTTGATTTGAGAAATCTTTCCATTTTAACAATATTCAGAAAATGGTAAAGTGATTTATAAATAAGAACAAATTGTCAATCATTGAGAACTAGACAAAGGATAGTGGAAGATTGAATCTCATAAAGACTCGATTGATCTATTTAGTTTCAAACGTACAAAAACGTTTTCAGTTTAAAAAGAACTTTATTATTAAAACGTATATAAATTTTATAAATATCTAGAACCACTTTTGACAACTCATTACTTAACTAATATGATAAAGATAACGATATTTATATTTTATTTTATTAAATATATATAACGATTTAAATTAATATTATATATATTTATACGCGTATTATACGTACATAGTTTTATACTTTTACTATACTTAAACTTTACCTTTACTTTATTTTTACTTTACTTTAAATTTAATAATTCACTTTAATAATTCATACTTTAATAATTCACTTTAATAATTCATACTTTAATAATTCACTTTAATAATTCATACTTTAATAATTCACTTTAATAATTCAAAAATATATTATAAATAGAATTCAATAGGTTTCATTATTTCATAGAAACTTGAAAATATTTTTCTCTAAACTCTCTCAATCGATTTACATATATATATATATTTACTCCGTATTATTTCAAGATATTATTAGTATACATAAAATATTACGACGGAATGCTGTCCGAGTGATTTCGAAATTGTTTTTCGAGTAAGATAGGATTAAGGAAATTATGGGTTATAGCTATGGAGGTGATTGAGTATGGTTCATGGGTATGCTCGTGAGGTCAATATAGTGTTTATCATTTCCGTTGCGTCTACGTACCTTTCCTGCAATATTGAATCTTAATATTGATACGTGAGTACTCATAATTTAACTTTTACATACTAATAGTGTATCCCTGACTAGTTCTCGAGTATTTAGGATTATGCATGCTTGTACTTTTGATATTGCCCTTAGACAGGTTAGGTTGAATCTTGAATTAGTTACACTTACGGTTGAGATAAGGTATAAGATATGCATGTCCTTGGAAAGCTAGCGAAAAATTAAGAACTTTTCCTTTAGATATCGAATGGTTTCGATGAATGGATTAGAAGTTATAATCAATTGAATTTTCGATATTTTTATTAAAAATGATTATTATTATCGTCGTTTTTATCGTCGTTCTAGTTTTATCTTATTATTATCATTATTATTATCTTTATCAATAAAATGGATTTATCATTAAAAATTATTATTTATTTTATTTATTATTACTATCGTTATTATCGTTAAAGTTATAATTAGTATTATTATTATTATCCAATTATTATTATTATTATTATTATTATTTATTAGTATTATTATTATTATTATTATTATCATTATTAATATGTATATCATTATTTAAAAATGGTTATTGTTATTGTTATTATTATTATTACTACTATATTATCATTAAGATAATTATTAGTATTATCGTTAATAATGTTATAGTAACTATCATTATTAATATTAGTGTAATTAAAACAAATATTTGTAACACCTAATTATTTTGATTACTATTATTATCATTATTATGAACACGATATAAAAGACGATTAAAAGCTATTAAAACGAAACGATTAGGAAATAATGAGTAAGAGTATCATGATGAAATTAAAATATTATAAGATATTGATTTAGATAAAATTATCGTTCTTATTATTTTTATCATTACTATTATTATTAAAAGTATCGTTAGTATTAAAACTATCATTTTAACAAAAATTATCATTTTAATAGAAATGTCATTGTTACTATAAAATATCATTATTATTATTATTTTAAATAGAATTATTATTTTAAAGATAATATTAAAAATTATCGTAAATATTAAAGTTATCATAATTAGAATTATCGTTTTATCATAATGTCATCTTAGTAATTATAAATATTGATATTTTTATAATAATAATTATTATTACAAAATAATACAACTTTTACTTACTATCATTATAGATATTATTTTATCAAATAAATATGTGATACAAACATATTTTACTACGTGTAATAACTTACTTTAATAATACCTATCATATTATCTTTATGATATTAAATGAACCCTATAAATTTTATTACTTAATATATATAAAAGTATATTTTATTATATAAATTTAATATAAAATTTTATTTATTAATAAATAAATTAAATTATTTACTCTAATAAATCTTTTAAAAATATTTAAAAATATAAAACGACGATATTTAAACTATATATTAATCATGTATAGATTTTTGGAAATTATTTTGAGTCAAATTTACTTTTGTTGACTTTTACATATTAGTCTCGAGCATTAGGATTGTGGTACACTATGACTTGACCTAATTTGTTAGACAAATATTGACCAACAAATAAATATATATAATTAATTTAGGTTCGTGAATCCGAGGCCAACCTTGCACTTGTTCAATGACGTTATATGTATTTTTACTATGAAATACAGTATGGTGAGTTTCATTTGCCTTTTTACCCTTTATATTTTTGGGACTGAGAATACATGCGCTATTATAAATGTTTGACGAAATAGACACAAGTAATTGAAACTACATTCTATGGTTGAATTATCGAAATCGAATATGCCCCTTTTTATTAAAGTCTGGTAATCTAAGAATTAGGGAACATATACCCTAATTGACGCGAATCCTAAATATAGATCTATTAGGCCTAACAAACCCCATCCAAAGTACCGGATGCTTTAGTACTTCGAAATTTATATCATGTCCGAAGGTGGATCCCGAAATGATAGGGGATATTCTTTTATGTATCTAGTTAATGTCGGTTATCAGGTGTTCACTATATGAATGATTATTTTTGTCTCTATGCATGGGACGTATATTTATGAGAACTGGAAATGAAATTCTTGTGGTCTATTAAAATGATGGAAATAAATGATTATGATAAACTAATGAACTCACCAACCTTTTTGTTGACACTTTAAAGCATGTTTATTCTCAGGTGTTAAAGAAATCTTCCGCTGTGCATTTGCTCATTTTAAAGATATTACTTGGAGTCTTTCATAGCATATTTCGAAGAACGTTGCATTCGAGTCATTGAGTTCATCAAAGATTATTATTAAATCAATTTATAGTTGGATAGTGGATATTATGAAATGGTATGCATGCCTGTCAATTTTCGATGTAAAGAAAGTTTGTCTTTTAAAAACGAATGCAATGTTTGTAAAATGTATCATATAGAGGTCAAATACCTCGCAATGTAATCAACTATTAATGTATATGAACGGGTCCTTTCACCAATGATCAGCTCTTAGCAGCCCATGTGAGTCACCTAACACATGTGGGAATCATCATTTGGCAATTAGCATGAAATATCTCATAAAATTACAAAAATATTAGTAATCATTCATGACTTATTTACATGTAAACAAAATTACACATCCTTTATATCTAATCCATATACCAATGATCAAAAACACCTACAAACACTTTCATTCTTCAATTTTCTTCATCTAATTGATCTTTCTCAAGTTCTATCTTCAACTTCTAAGTGTTCTTCATAAATTCTATAAGTTCTAGTTTCATAAAATCAAGAATACTTCCAAGTTTGCTAGCTTACTTCCAATCTTGTAAAGTGATCATCCAACCTCAAGAAATCTTTCTTATTTACAGTAAGATATCTTTCTAATACAAGGTAATACTCATATTCAAACTTTGATTCAATTTCTATAACTATAACAATCTTTTTTCAAGTGGAAATCTTACTTGAACTTGTTTTCATGTCATGATTCTGCTTCAAGAACTTTCAAGCCATCTAAAGATCCTTTGAAGCTAGATCTATTTTTATCATTTCAAATAGGTTTATCCATAAAACTTGAGGTATTAATGATGTTCATAACATCATTCGATTCATATATATATAAAACTACCTTATTCGAAGGTTTAATCTTGAAATCACTAGAACATAGTTTAGTTAATTCTAAACTTGTTCGCAAACAAAAGTTAATCCTTCTAACTTGACTTTTAAAATCAACTAAACACATGTTCTATATCTATATGATATGCTAACTTAATGATTTAAAACCTGGAAACACGAAAAACACCGTAAAACCGGACATACGCCGTCGTAGTAACACCGCGGGCTGTTTTGGGTTTGATAATTAAAATCTATGATAAACTTTGATTTAAAAGTTGTTCTTCAGGGAAAATGATTTTTCTTATGAACATGAAACTATATCCAAAAATCATGGTTAAACTCAAAGTAGAAGTATGTTTTTCAAAATGGTCATCAAGACGTCGTTCTTTCGACTGAAATGACTACCTCTTACAAAAATGACTTGTAACTTATATTTCCGACTATAAACCTATACTTTTTCTGTTTAGATTCATAAAATAGAGTTCAATATGAAACCATAGAAATTTGATTCACTCAAAACAGAACGAAGAAGTTATGAGTAAAATAAGATTTGATATTTTTTGATTGTTGTAGCTACGGGAAATATTGTAACAATTCTATACAAATCATATCCTAGCTAACTTATATTGTATTATACATGTATTCTAATATATTATGTAATCTTGGGATACCATAGACACGTATGCAAATGTTTTGACATATCATATCGACCCATGCATATATATTTTTTGGAACAACCATAGACACTCTATATGCAGTAATGTTTGAGTTAGCTATACAGGGTTGAGGTTGATTCCAAAAATATATATACTTTGAGTTGTGATCTAGTCTGAGACGTGTATACACTGGGTTGTGGATTGATTCAAGATAATATATATCAATTTATTTCTGTACATTTAACTATGGACAACTAGTTGTAGGTTACTAACGAGGACAGCTGACTTAATAAACTTAAAACATCAAAATGTATTAAAAGTGTTGTAAATATATTTTGAACATACTTTGATATATATGTACATATTTGTTATAGGTTCGTGAATCGACCAGTGGCCAAGTCTTACTTCCCGAGAAGTAAAAATCTGTGAAAGTGAGTTATAGTTCCACTTTTAAAATCTAATATTTTGGGATGAGAATACATGTAGTTTTATAAATGTTTTACGAAATAGACACAAGTAAATGAAACTACATTATATGGGTGAATGATCGAAGCCGAATATGCTCCTTTTGCTTGGTAACCTAAGAATTAGTAAACCAATCTACTAATTAACGCGAATCCTAAAGATAGATCTATTGGGCCTAACGAACCCCATCCAAAGTACCAGATGCTTTAGTACTTCGAATTCATTTTTATCATGTCCGAAGGATTTCCCGGAATGATATGGGATATTCTTATATGCATCTTGTTAATGTCGGTTACCAGGTGTTCACCATATGAATGATTTTTATCTCTATGTATGGGATGTATATTGAAATATGAAATCTTGTGATCTATTATTATGATTTGATAATATATAGGTTAAACCTATAACTCACCAACATTTTTGTTGACGTTTTAAGCATGTTTATTCTCAGGTGATTATTAAGAGCTTCCGCTATTGCATACTAAAATAAGGACAAGATTTGGAGTCCATGCTTGTATGATATTATGTAAAAACTGCATTCAAGAAAATTATTTTTGATGTAATATATTCTTATTGTAAACCATTATGTAATGGTCGTGTGTAAACGGTATATTTTAGATTATCATTATTTGATAATCTACGTAATGCTTTTTAAACCTTTATAGATAAAATAAAGGTTATGGTTGTTTTAAAAATGAATGCAGTATTTAAAAAACGTCTCATATAGAGGTCAAAACCTCGCGATGAAATCAATTAATATGGAACGTTTATAATCAATATGAACGGGACATTTCAGTTGGTATCCGAGCGTTGGTCTTAGAGAACCAGAAATTTGCATTAGTGTGTCTTATCGAGTTTGTTAGGATACATTAGTGAGTCTGGACTTCGACCGTGTTTTCTTTAAAAACGATTGCTTAACACTTTTGTTGGAAACTATATGTTATTAACATGTAAAAATTATGTGATATATTAACCTCTTAATATGTTTGATATTGTGTGATAGATGTCTACCACTAGTACAAATTCCATCGACTCACCTAATAATAATGAAGAGTCGAATATACTTTGGGAAGATTCACAAATTCCCGAAGAGGAACCGGAAGAAGAGGAACCTGAAGAGGAGGAACCGGAAGAGGAGGAACCGGAAGAAGAAGAGGTTTCGGAGGAAGAGATATTGATACCTATAGTAAATCGATTAAATAAAAGAAAACCCTCAACCAACGGACCAAAGTTAATAATGGTCAATGGTGTTTCCGTCGAGGAAGCAAAATATTGGGAAGATTACCAATTTTCCGATGAATCGGATCCTGATGAGGATTCCGATGATGTTATAGAAATTACCTCGACCCAATTTAATAAAGCGAAAGAAAATAATAAGGGAAAAGGTATAAAAATAGAGAAACCCGATTCCAACCCCGATGAACTTTATATGTATCGGCAACATCCGTATTTCCTAAAATGTAACAATGACCCGGGAACCTCTAAACCACCAGGTTTTCTAAACCATTGTGGAAAACGACGGCTCGTATTAGAGGAACACCATATATTCCTAGAAAATTAGGAAAACGAACCAAGTCCGAAGAAGAAGAAACCAGTGATTCAGATTAGAGGGTTGTAATCATGCTGTGTATTATATGTATTGTAGTATGCTTGTACTTTTATGTTCTATGTAAAAATTGCTTGTATTATTTGTTAATTATCTTTTACGAATATAATCCTTGTCTATTTTACAGTATAAAAATAAAATGGACGTTAAGGGTAGAAAACCGAATATTTTAGAAGATCTACCAGAGGATATGATTGAGGAAATCTTGTCTAGAGTCGGTCAGAATTCATCAGCACAATTATTTATGAAAAAATTAACTTGTCAAACATTTGAAAGACTTTCCAGAAATGCCTTTGTTTATAAAAGGCTTTCCTTTGATAGGTAGGGTATATCACATTGGGGAGACCGTAAGTTACGCCGTGTTTTCTTTAAAGCGTTAAATGCGGGGAACCCAAATGAAATTTTACGCTACGGGTTAAGAACCTATTTTGACTCAACATATCCCAACATAGGATTTCGTGAATTAGAAAGAGCTTCTAACATGCAACATAAAGAAGCATGTTATGCTTACGGGTTAGCGATGTTCGCTTCTTACCAAAGTCAGAAAAAGAACATCGGGTTGCAGCTTTTAAATAAAACCTTCCCACAAGTGACGGATTCAGTAGTTGGGGTGAGAAACAAGGTTTTTAGATTATTACGGTGCTGTTAGACATTACGAAACCCTCGTCCTTTTGACGACATTACAACATGCTGCCTAGCCAATGGTCATAACGGTTATTTTCCACAAGACCAAGGATGGGAAGTCATCTTAGTAAAACCAGAATGCATGACTTGTTTCTGGACTTATGAACTACATGTCTTTATTTCCTTTGCTGAACAACTTGCGTATTAACTAGGTTTATCTTCAAAAACTGTCCTGTATCAAAGTGTACTATATTTCATGTTATATGTAATATAGCGAAGTTGTAAGTTTGAAGAAAATTTGTATGTGATATATTATTATAATCAGTTTTTCATATGGAATTGTAGTAGTTGAATTGTATATTAGCTACTAAGTATGAACTTAACGGGTAGGTAGTACCCGAATTTAAACATATAAAACGCTAATATGAAGAAAAAGCATTTATAAATGAGTTCATATTATGCTACAAAATACTATTTACTACTCTTAATATTCTGTATGATTAACTCGATTCAATTGGCTATTTTGAAGGAAATGGCACCGACTACTCGACACACCATGAATATGAGCGAAGAGGAATTTCGTACCTTTCTTGCTGCAAACATAGCTGCAGTACAGGCTGCGCTACATACTAACAATAACTCTGAATCTAGCAATGCAGCTAACGGCGCAAGAAATCGTGTAGGATGCTCCTACAAAGAATTCACTACCTGCAAACCTTTAGAATTTGATGGAACCGAAGGACCAATTGGATTGAAACGGTAGACCGAGAAAGTCAAATTGGTGTTTTCCATAAGTAAGTGTACTGAAGAGGACAAAGTTAAGTACGCTACGCATACCTTCACAGGTACTGCGTTAACGTGGTGGAACACCTATCTTGAACAGGTAGGACAAAATGCTGCTTACACACTACCGTGGTCAGCATTCAAGCAATTGATGAACGAGCAGTACCGTCCTAGAAACGAAGTCAATAAGCTCAAGGTAGAGCTTAGAGAGTTACGAACACAAGGGTTCGACATTACCACGTATGAACGACGATTCACAGAGTTGTGCCTATTGTGTCTGGGAGCATTCGAAGATGAAGAAGAGAAGGTCGACGCATTTGTAAAAGGGTTACCAGTAAGGATTCAAGAAGATGTGAGTTCACACGAGCCCACTTCTATACAGAAGGCAAGTTGAATGGCTCATAAACTCATAAATCAGATTGAGGGAAGAATTAAAGAGCAGGCGGTCGAAGAAGCCAACACGAAACAACTCAAGAGGAAGTGGGAGGAAAACGGTGACAAGAGTCACCAGTACAACAACAACAACAATTACAACCACAATCGCAACAACTATCCCAACAACCGCAACAACAATCGCAACAATAACCGCAATCCTAACAATAACTACAACAAACATCCCAACAACAACGACAACTACAACAACCATTTTAACAACAATAACAACCCCAACAACAACCTCAATAACAACAACGGCAACAAAAACCAAAAACAGCCATGTCATAGGTGTGAAGAAAATCATCAGGGGTTTTGCACGACATTTTGCAATAGGTGTAAAAGAAATGGTCATAGCGCGACAAAGTGTGAGGTCTACGGACCAAAGTTTAACAGAACTAAAGGAACAAATAATGTCGGAACAAGTAATGCTGAAATGAATAGTGTCGGAGCAAGTAATACCAACACTGTTTGTTATAAATGTGGAAAACCGGGCCACATTATTAGAAATTGCCCGAATCAGGGGAATACTAATGGGCAGGGCCGTGGAAGAGTTTTCAATATTAATGCGGCAGAAGCACAGGAAGACCCGGAGCTTGTTACAGGTACGTTTCTTATTGACGATAAATCTGCTTATGTTTTATTTGATTCGGGTGCGGATAGAAGCTATATGAGTAGAGAATTTTGTGCTAAATTAAGTTGCCCATTGACACCTTTGGATAATAAATTTTTACTCGAATTAGCAAATGGTAAATTAATTTCAGCAGATAATATATGTCGGGATAGAGAATTAAACTGGGTGATGAAACTTTTAAGATTGATTTAATACCAGTCGAGTTAGGGAGTTTTGATGTAATAATTGGCATGGACTGGTTGAAGAAGGTAAGAGCATAGGTCGTTTGTTACAAAAATGCGATTCGCATTATGCGTGAAAAAGGAAAACCTTTAATGGTGTACGGAGAAAAGAACAACGCGAAGTTAAATCTTATTAGTAGTTTGAAGGCGCAAAAACTAATAAGAAAAGGTTGTTACATCATTCTAGCACACATCGAGGAAGTTAAACCTGAAGAAAAGAACATCAGTGATGTTCCCGTCGCAAAAGAATTTTTCGATGTATTTTCGAAAGAATTACCGGGATTACCCCCACACCGATCCGTTGAATTTCAAATAGACCTTGTACCAGGAGCTGCACCAATAGCTCGTGCTCCATACAGACTCGCACCCAGCGAAATGAAAGAATTACAAAGTCAGTTACAGGAACTTTTAGAGCGTGGTTTCATTCGACCAAGTACATCACCATGGGGAGCTCCTGTTCTGTTTGTCAAGAAGAAAGATGGTACATTCAGGTTGTGTATTGACTACCGAGAGTTGAACAAACTTACCATCAAGAACCGTTACCCATTACCTAGAATCGACGACTTATTTGATCAACTACAAGGCTCGTCGGTTTATTTGAAGATCGATTTAAGTTCTGGATATCACCAAATGCGGGTGAAAGAGGATGACATTCCGAAGACTGCTTTTAGGACGCGTTACGGTCATTACGAGTTTATGGTTATGCCATTTGGATTGACTAACGCACCAGCTATGTTCATGGACCTCATGAACCGAGTGTGTGGACCATATCTTGACAAGTTTGTCATTGTTTTCATCGATGACGTACTTATTTACTCGAAGAATGATCAAGAGCACGAAGAACATTTGAGGAAAGTGCTAGAGTTGCTGAGAAAATAAAATCTGTATGCTAAGTTTTCAAAGTGTGCATTTTGGTTGGAAGAAGTTCAATTCCTCGGTCATATAGTGAACAAAGAAGGTATTCAGGTGGATCCAGCAAAGATTGAAACCATTAAAAAGTGGGAAACTCCGAAACACATACGCCAATTTTTAGGGCTAGCTGGTTATTACAGGAGATTCATCCAAGATTTTTCTAAAATAGCAAAACCCTTGACTGCATTAACGCATAAAGGGAGGAAATTTGATTGGAAGGATGAACAAGAAAAAGCGTTTCAATTGTTGAAGAAAAAGTTAACTACGGCACCTATATTGTCATTACCTGAAGGGAATGATGATTTTGTGATATATTGTGACGCCTCAAAGCAAGGTCTCGGTTGTGTATTAATGCAACGAGCAAAAGTAATTGCTTATGCGTCTAGACAATTGAAGATTCACGAGCAGAATTATATGACGCATGATTTGGAATTAGGCGCGGTTGTTTTTGCATTAAAGACTTGGAGGCACTACTTATATGAGGTCAAAAGTATTATATATACCGACCACAAAAGTCTTCAACACATATTTAATCAGAAACAACTGAACATGAGGCAGCGCAGATGGATTGAATTGTTGAATGATTACGACTTTGAGATTCTTTATCACCCGGGGAAGGCAAATGTGGTAGCCGACGCCTTGAGCAGAAAGGACAGAGAACCCATTCGAGTAAAAGATATGAATATAATGATTCACACTAACCTTATTACTCAAATAAAGGAGGCGCAACAAGGAGTTTTAAAAGAGGGAAATTTAAAGGATGAAATACCCAAAGGATCGGAGAAGCATCTTAATATTCGGGAAGACGGAACCCGGTATAGGGCTGAAAATTTGGGTAGAAAAATTTGGAGATATGAGAGAAATGGTACTTAGAGAAGCTCATAAAACCAGATACTCAATATATCCTGGAACGGGAAAGATGTACAAGGATCTCAAGAAACATTTTTGGTGGCCAGGTATGAAATCTGATGTTGCTAAATACGTAGGGGAATGTTTGACGTGTTCTAAGGTCAAAGCGGAGCATCAGAAACCATCAGGTCTACTTCAACAACCCGAAATCCCGGAATGAAAATGAGAAAACATTACCATGGATTTCATCACTAAATTGCCAAGGACTGCAAGTGGTTTTGATACTATTTGGGTAATAGTTGATCGTCTCACCAAATCAGCACACTTCCTGCCAATAAGAGAAGATGACAAGATGGAGAAGTTAGCACGACTGTATTTGAAGAAAGTCGTCTCCAGACATGGAATACCAATCTTTATTATCTCTGATAGGGATGGCAGATTTATTTCAAGATTCTGGCAGACATTACAGCAAGCATTAGGAACTCGTCTAGACATGAGTACTGCCTATCATCCACAAACTGATGGGCAGAGCGAAAGGATGATACAAACGCTTTAAGACATGCTACGAGCATGTGTTATTGATTTCGGAAACAGTTGGGATCGACATCTACCGTTAGCAGAATTTTCCTACAACAACAGCTACCATTCAAGCATTGAGATGGCGCCGTTTGAAGCACTTTATGGTAAAAAGTGCAGGTCTCCGATTTGTTGGAGTGAAGTGGGGGATAGACATATTATGGGTCCAGAGATAATACAAGAAACTACCGAGAAGATCATCCAAATTCAACAACGGTTGAAAACCGCCCAAAGTCGACAAAAGAGCTACGCCGACATTAAAAGAAAAGATATAGAATTTGAAATTGGAGAGATGGTCATGCTTAAGGTTGCACCTTGGAAAGGCATTGTTCGATTTGGTAAATGAGGGAAATTAAATTCAAGGTATATAAGACCATTCGAGATTATTGACCGTGTCGGACTAGTAGCTTACCGACTTGAATTACCACAACAACTCGCGGCTGTACATAACACTTTCCACGTCTCAAATTTGAAGAAATGTTTTGCTAAATAAGATCTCACTATTCTGTTAGACGAAATCCAAATCAATGAAAAACTTCAACTCGTCGAAGAACCCGTCGAAATAATGGATCGTGAGGTTAAAAGACTTAAGCAAAACAAGATACCAATTGTTAAAGTTCGATGGAATGCTCGTAGAGGACCTGAGTTCACCTGGGAATGAGAAGATCATATGAAGAAGAAATACCCGCACTTATTTCTAGAAGATACGTCAACACCTCCAACTGCTTAAAATTTCGGGACGAAATTTATTTAACGGGTAGGTACTGTAGTGACCCGAACTTTTCCATGTTTATATATATTAAATGAAATTTTTATTTACATGATTAAGTGTTTCCAACATGTTAAGCAATCAAACTTGTTAAGACTTGATTAATTGAAATAGGTTTCATGTAGACAATTGACCACCCAAGTTGACCGGTGATTCACGAACGTTAAAACTTGTAAAAACTATATGATGACATATATATGATTATATATATAGCTAACATGATATTATGATAAGTAAGTATCTCATTAGGTATTTTAACAATGAGTTATATACATAAAATTGAGTTTATTGAATTAAGAAACTCGAAACGATATATATAACGATTATCGTTATAACAACGTCTTACTAAATACATATGAATCATATTAAGATATTGATACACTATGTTTAATCATGATAAATGATAAGTAAACATGTCATTAAGTGTATTAACAATGAACTACATATGTAAAAACAAGACTACTAATTTAATGATTTCGAAACGAGACATATATGTAACGATTATCGTTGTAACAACATTTAACTGTATATATATCATACTAAGATATATTAACATATTATAATATCATGATAATGTAATAATTTAACATCTCATTAGATATAATAAATATTGGGTTAACAACATTTAACATGATCGTTAACTTAAAGGTTTCTAATCAACATTTACTTGTAACGACTAACGATGACTTAACGACTCCGTTAAAATGTATATACATGTAGTGTTTTAATATGTATTCATACATTTTTGAAAGACTTAAAGACACTTATCAAAATACTTCTACTTAACAAAAATGCTTACAATTACATCCTCATTCAGTTTCATCAACAATTCTACTCGTATGCACCCGTATTCGTACTCGTACAATACACAGCTTTTAGATGTATGTACTATTGGTATATACACTCCAATGATCAGCTCTTAGCAGTCCATGTGAGTCAAATAACACATGTGGGAACCATCATTTGGCAATTAGCATGAAATATCTCATAAAATTACAAAAATATTAGCAATCATTCATGACTTATTTACACGTAAACAAAATTACACATCCTTTATATCTAATCCATATACCAACGACCAAAAATACCTACAAACACTTTCATTCTTCAATTTTATTCATCTAATTGATCTCTCTCAATTTCTATCTTCAAGTTCTAAGCGTTCTTCATAAATTCTATAAGTTCTAGTTTCATAAAATCAAGAATACTTCCAAGTTTGCTAGCTTACTTCCAATCTTGTAAAGTGATCATCCAACCTCAAGAAATCTTTCTTATTTATAGTAAGATATCTTTCTAATACAATATAATACTCATATTCAAACTTTGATTCAATTTCTATAACTATAACAATCTTATTTCGAGTGAAAATCTTACTTGAACTTGTTTTCGTGTCATGATTCTGCTTCAAGAACTTTCAAGCCATCCAAGGATCCTTTGAAGCAAGATCTATTTTTCTAATTTCCAGTAGGTTTATCCACAAAACCTGAGGTAGTAATGATGTTCATAACATCATTCAATTCATATATATAAAACTACCTTATTCGAAGGTTTAAACTTGAAATCACTAGAACATAGTTTAGTTAATTCTAAACTTGTTCGCAAACAAAAGTTAATCCTTCTAACTTGACTTTTAAAATCAACTAAAAACATGTTCTATATCTATATGATATGCTAACTTAATGATTTAAAACCTGGAAACACGAAAAACACCGTAAAACCGGACATACGCCGTCGTAGTAACACCGCGGGCTGTTTTTGGTTTGATAATTAAAAACTATGATAAACTTTGATTTAAAAGTTGTTCTTCAGGGAAAATGATTTTTCTTATGAACATGAAACTATATCCAAAAATCATGGTTAAACTCAAAGTGGAAGTATGTTTTTCAAAATGGTCATCAAGACGTCGTTCTTTCGACTGAAATGACTACCTCTTACAAAAATGACTTGTAACTTATATTTCTGACTATAAACCTATACTTTTTTTGTTTAGATTCATAAAATAGAGTTCAATATGAAACCATAGCAATTTGATTCACTCAAAATAGAACGAAGAAGTTATGGGTAAAACAAAATTGGATATTTTTTGATTGTTGTAGCTACGGGAAATATTGTAACAATTCTATACAAATCATATCCTAGCTAACTTATATTGTATTATACATGTATTCTAATATATTATGTAATCTTGGGATACCATAGACACGTATGCAAATGTTTTGACATATTGAAATGTCCCGTTCTTATTGATTAAAAACGTTCCATATTAATTGATTTCGTTGCGAGGTTTTGACCTCTATATGAGATGTTTTTCAAAGACTGCATTCATTTTAAAACAAACCATAACCTTTATTTCATCAATAAAGGTTTAAAAAGCTTTACGTAGATTATCAAATAATGATAATCTAAAATATGCCGTTTACACACGACCATTACATAATGGTTTACAATAAAAATATGTTACAACAAAATAAGATTCTTGAATGCAGTTTTTACACAATATCATACAATCATGGACTCCAAATCTCATCCTTATTTAAGTATGCGACAGCGGAAGCTCTTAATAATCACCTGAGAATAAACATGCTTAAAACGTCAACAAAAATGTTGGTGAGTTATAGGTTTAACCTATATATATCAAATCATAATAATAGACCACAAGATTTCATATTTCAATACACATCCCATACATAGAGATAAAAATCATTCATATAGTGAACACCTGGTAACCGACATTAACAAGATGCATATATAAGAATATCCCCATCATTCCGGGACACCCTTCGGATATGATATAAATTTCGAAGTACTAAAGCATCCGGTACTTTGGATGAGGTTTGTTAGGCCCAATAGATCTATCTTTAGGATTCGCGTCAATTAGGGTGTTTGTTCCCTAATTCTTAGATTACCAGACTTAATAAAAAGGGGCATATTCGATTTCGATAATTCAACCATAGAATGTAGTTTCACGTACTTGTGTCTATTTTGTAAATCATTTATAAAACCTGCATGTATTCTCATCCCAAAAATATTAGATTTTAAAAGTGGGACTATAACTCACTTTCACAGATTTTTACTTCATCGGGAAGTAAGACTTGGCCACTGGTTGATTCACGAACCTATAACAATATATACATATATATCAAAGTATGTTCAAAATATATTTACAACACTTTTAATATATTTTGATGTTTTAAGTTTATTAAGTCAGCTGTCCTCGTTAGTAACCTACAACTAGTTGTCCACAGTTAGATGTACAGAAATAAATCGATAAATATTATCTTGAATCAATCCACGACCCAGTGTATACGTATCTCAGTATTGATCACAACTCAAACTATATATATTTTGGAATCAACCTCAACCCTGTATAGCTAACTCCAACATTCACATATAGAGTGTCTATGGTTGTTTCGAAATATATATAGATGTGTCGACATGATAGGTCGAAACATTGTATACGTGTCTATGGTATCTCAAGATTACATAATATTCAATACAAGTTGATTAAGTTATGGTTGGAATAGATTTGTTACCAATTTTCACGTAGCTAAAATGAGAAAAATTATCCAATCTTGTTTTACCCATAACTTCTTCATTTTAAATCCGTTTTGAGTGAATCAAATTGCTATGGTTTCATATTGAACTCTATTTTATGAATCTAAACAGAAAAAGTATAGGTTTATAGTCGTAAAAATAAGTTACAAGTCGTTTTTGTAAAGGTAGTCATTTCAGTCGAAAGAACGACGTCTAGATGACCATTTTAAAAAACATACTTCCACTTTGAGTTTAACCATAATTTTTGGATATAGTTTCATGTTCATAATAAAAATCATTTTATCAGAATAACAACTTTTAAATCAAAGTTTATCATAGTTTTTAATTAACTAACCCAAAAGAGCCCGCGGTGTTACTACGACGGCGTAAATCCGGTTTTACGGTGTTTTTCGTGTTTCCAGGTTTTAAATCATTAAGTTAGCATATCATATAGATATAGAACATGTGTTTAGTTGATTTTAAAAGTCAAGTTAGAAGGATTAACTTTTGTTTGCGAACAAGTTTAGAATTAACTAAACTATGTTCTAGTGATTACAAGTTTAAACCTTCGAATAAGATAGCTTTATATGTATGAATTGAATGATGTTATGAACATCATTACTACCTTAAGTTCCTTGGATAAACCTACTGGAAAAGAGAAAAATGGATCTAGCTTCAACGGATCCTTGGATGGCTCGAAGTTCTTGAAGCAGAATCATGACACGAAAACAAGTTCAAGTAAGATCATCACTTGAAATAAGATTGTTATAGTTATAGAAATTGAACCAAAGTTTGAATATGATTATTACCTTGTATTAGAATGATAACCTACTGTAAGAAACAAAGATTTCTTGAGGTTGGATGATCACCTTACAAGATTGGAAGTGAGCTAGCAAACTTGAAAGTATTCTTGATTTTATGTAACTAGAACTTGTAGAATATATGAAGAACACTTAGAGCTTGAAGATAGAACTTGAGAGAGATCAATTAGATGAAGAAAATTGAAGAATGAAAGTGTTTGTAGGTGTTTTTGGTCATTGGTGTATGGATTAGATATAAAGGATATGTAATTTTCTTTTCATGTAAATAAGTCATGAATGATTACTCATATTTTTGTAATTTTATGAGATATTTCATGCTAGTTGCCAAATGAAGGTTCCCACATGTGTTAGGTGACTCACATGGGCTGCTAAGAGCTGATCATTGGAGTGTATATACCAATAGTACATACATCTAAAAGCTGTGTATTGTACGAGTACGAATACGGGTGCATACGAGTAGAATTGTTGATGAAACTGAACGAGGATGTAATTGTAAGCATTTTTGTTAAGTAGAAGTATTTTGATAAGTGTATTGAAGTCTTTCAAAAGTGTATAAATACATATTAAAACACTACATGTATATACATTTTAACTGAGTCGTTAAGTCATCGTTAGTCGTTACATGTAAGTGTTGTTTTGAAACCTTTAGGTTAACGATCTTGTTAAATGTTGTTAACCCAATGTTTATAATATCAAATGAGATTTTAAATTATTATATTATCATGATATTATCATGTATGAATATCTCTTAATATGATATATATACATTAAATGTCTTTACAACGATAATCGTTACATATATGTCTCGTTTAAAAATCATTAAGGTAGTAGTCTTGTTTTTACATATGTAGTTCATTGTTAATATACTTAATGATATGTTTACTTATCATAGTATCATGTTAACTATATATATATCCATATATATGTCATCATATAGTTTTTACAAGTTTTAACGTTCGTGAATCACCGGTCAACTTGGGTGGTCAATTGTCTATATGAAACATATTTCAATTAATCAAGTCTTAACAAGTTTGATTGCTTAACATGTTGGAAACATTTAATCATGTAAATATCAATCTCAATTAATATATATAAACATGGAAAAGTTCGGGTCACTACAGTACCTACCCGTTAAATAAATTTCGTCCCGAAATTTTAAGCTGTTGAAGGTGTTGACGAATCTTCTGGAAATAGATGCGGGTATTTCTTCTTCATCTGATCTTCACGCTCCCAAGTGAACTCGGGTCCTCTGCGAGCATTCCATCGAACCTTAACAATTGGTATCTTGTTTTGCTTAAGTCTTTTAACCTCACGATCCATTATTTCGACGGGTTCTTCGATGAATTGGAGTTTTTCGTTGATTTGGATTTCATCTAATGGAATAGTGAGATCTTCTTTAGCAAAACATTTCTTCAAATTCGAGACGTGGAAAGTGTTATGTACAGCCGCGAGTTGTTGAGGTAACTCAAGTCGGTAAGCTACTGGTCCGACACGATCAATAATCTTGAATGGTCCAATATACCTTGGATTTAATTTCCCTCGTTTACCAAATCGAACAACGCCTTTCCAAGGTGCAACTTTAAGCATGACCATCTCTCCAATTTCAAATTCTATATCTTTTCTTTTAATGTCAGCGTAGCTCTTTTGTCGACTTTGGGCGGTTTTCAACCGTTGTTGAATTTGGATGATCTTCTCGGTAGTTTCTTGTATAATCTCTGGACCCGTAATCTGTCTATCCCCCACTTCACTCCAACAAATCGGAGACCTGCACTTTCTACCATAAAGTGCTTCAAACGGCACCATCTCAATGCTTGAATGGTAGCTGTTGTTGTAGGAAAATTCTGCTAACGGTAGATGTCGATCCCAACTATTTCCGAAATCAATAACACATGGTCGTAGCATTTCTTCAAGCGTTTGTATCATCCTTTCGCTCTGCCCATTAGTTTGTGGATGATAGGCAGTACTCATGTCTAGACGAGTTCCTAATGCTTGCTGTAATATCTGCCAGAATCTTGAAATAAATCTGCCATCCCTATCAGAGATAATAGAGATTGGTATTCCATGTCTGGAGACGACTTCCTTCAAATACAGTCGTGCTAACTTCTCCATCTTGTCAACTTCTCTTATTGGCAGGAAGTGTGCTGATTTGGTGAGACGATCAACTATTACCCAAATAGTATCAAAACCACTTGCAGTCCTTGGCAATTTAGTGATGAAATCCATGGTAATGTTTTCCCATTTCCATTCCGGGATTTCGGGTTGTTGAAGTAGACCTGATGGTTTCTGATGCTTAGCTTTGACCTTAGAACACGTCAAACATTCTCCTACATATTTAGCAACATCGGCTTTCATACCCGACCACCAAAAATGTTTCTTGAGATCCTTGTACATCTTCCCCGTTCCAGGATGTATTGAGTATCTGGTATTATGAGCTTTTCTAAGTACCATTTCTCTCATATCTCCAAATTTTGGTACCCAAATCCTTTCAGCCCTATACCGGGTTCCGTCTTCCCGAATATTAAGATGCTTCTCCGATCCTTTGGGTATTTCATCCTTTAAATTTCCCTCTTTTAAAACTCCTTGTTGCGCCTCCTTTATTTGAGTAGTAAGGTTATTATGAATCATTATATTCATAGATTTTACTCGAATGGGTTCTCTGTCCTTCCTGCTCAAGGCATCGGCTACCACATTTGCCTTCCCCGGGTGGTAACGAATCTCAAAGTCGTAATCATTCAATAATTCAATCCACCTACTCTGCCTCATATTCAGTTGTTTCTGATTAAATATGTGTTGAAGACTTTTGTGGTCGGTATATATAATACTTTTGACCCCATATAAGTAGTGCCTCCAAGTCTTTAATGCAAAAACAACCGCGCCTAATTCCAAATCATGCGTCGTATAATTTTGTTCGTGAATCTTCAATTGTCTAGACGCATAAGCAATCACCTTCGTTCGTTGCATTAATACACAACCGAGACCTTGCTTTGATGCGTCACAATAAATCACAAAATCATCATTCCCTTCAGGCAATGACAATATAGGTGCCGTAGTTAGCTTTTTCTTCAATAACTGAAACGCTTTCTCTTGTTCATCATTCCATTCAAATTTCTTCCCTTTATGCATTAATACAGTCAAGGGTTTTGCTATTCTGGAAAAGTCTTGGATGAACCTTCTGTAGTAACCAGCTAGTCCTAAAAACTGGCGTATGTGTTTCAGAGTTTTTGGGGTTTCCCACTTTTCAACAGTTTCTATCTTTGCCGGATCCACCTTAATACCTTCTTTGTTCACTATGTGACCGAGAAATTGAACTTCTTCCAACCAAAATGCACACTTTGAAAACTTAGCGTACAATTCTTCCTTCCTCAATACTTCTAACACCTTTCTCAAATGTTCACCGTGTTCTTGGTCATTCTTTGAGTAAATAAGTATGTCATCAATGAAAATAATGACAAACTTGTCAAGGTATGGTCCACACACTCGGTTTATAAGGTCCATGAACACAGCTGGTGCATTAGTTAAACCAAACGGCATGACCATAAACTCGTAATGACCGTAACGTGTTCTGAAAGCAGTCTTTGGAATATCATCTTCTTTCACCCACATTTGATGATACCCGGAACGTAAGTCAATCTTTGAATAAACAGACGAGCCTTGTAGTTGATCAAATAAGTCGTCGATTCTCGGTAGTGGGTAGCGGTTCTTGATGGTAAGTTTGTTCAACTCTCGGTAGTCGATACACAACCTGAATGTACCATCTTTCTTCTTGACAAACAAAACAGGAGCTCCCCACGGTGATGTGCTTGGTCGAATGAAACCACGCTCTAAAAGTTCTTGTAATTGGCTTTTCATTTCTTTCATCTTGCTGGGTGCGAGTCTGTAAGGAGCACGAGCTATTGGTGCAGCTCCTGGTACAAGATCTATTTGAAATTCAACGGATCGATGTGGGGGTAATCCCGATAATTCTTTCGGAAATACATCGGGAAATTCTTTTGCAATGGGAACATCATTGATGCTCTTTTCTTCAGTTTGTACTTTCTTGACGTGTGCTAGAACAGCATAGCAACCTTTTCTTATTAGTTTTTGTGCCTTCAAATTACTAATAAGATGTAGCTTCGTGTTGCCCTTTTCTCCGTACACCATTAAGGGTTTTCCTTTTTCTCGTATAATGCAAATTGCATTTTTGTAACAAACGATCTCTGCTTTCACTTCTTTCAACCAGTCCATACCGATTATCACATCAAAACTCCCTAACTCTACTGGTATCAAATCAATCTTAAATGTTTCGCTAACCAGTTTAATTTCTCGATTCCGACATATATTATCTGCTGAAATTAATTTACCATTTGCTAATTCGAGTAAAAATTTACTATCCAAAGGCGTCAATGGGCAACTTAATTTAGCACAAAAATCTCTACTCATATAGCTTCTATCCGCACCCGAATCAAATAAAACGTAAGCAGATTTATTGTCAATAAGAAACGTACCCGTAACAAGCTTCGGGTCTTCCTGTGCCTCTGCCGCATTAATATTGAAAACTCTTCCGCGGCCTTGTCCATTCGTGTCTCCTGGTTCGGGCAATTTCTAATAATGTGGCCCGGTTTTCCACATTTATAACAAACTACATTGGCATAGCTTGCTCCGACACTACTTGCTCCGCCATTACTCGTTCCGACACCATTTGTTCCTTTCGTTCTATTAACCCCTGGTCCGTAGACCTCACACTTCGCTGCGCTATGACCATTTCTTTTACACTTGTTGCAAAATTTGGTGCAGAACCCCGAGTGATACTTTTCACACCTTTGGCATAGCTGCTTCTGATTGTTGTTGTTGTTGCGGTTATTATTGTTGTTGGGATGATTGTTGTAGTTGCTGTTGTTGTTGTTGTTGTTGTTGTTGTTGGGCCATTTGTTGTAGTTGCGATTGATGTTGCGATTGTTGGGATAATTGTTGCGATTATTGTTGTAATTGCTGTTGTTGTTGTATTGGTGATTCTTATCACCATTTTCCTCCCACTTTCTTTTGACTTGCTTCACATTGGCCTCTTCAGCAGTCTGTTCTTTAATTCTTTCTTAAATCTGGTTCACTAGTTTGTGAGCCATTCTACATGCCTGTTGTATGGAGGCGGGCTCGTGTGAACTTATATCTTCTTGGATTCTTTCCGGTAATCCTTTCACAAATGCGTCGATCTTCTCTTCCTCATCTTCGAATGCTCCCGGACACAATAGGCACAATTCTGTGAATCGTCTTTCGTACGTGGTAATATCAAATCCTTGGGTTCGTAACCCTCTAAGTTCTGTCTTGAGCTTATTAACCTCGGTTCTGGGACGGTACTTCTCGTTCATCAAGTGCTTGAATGCTGACCACGGTAGTGCGTACGCATCGTCTTGTCCCACTTGCTCTAGATAGGTATTCCACCATGTTAATGCAGAACCTGTGAAGGTATGCATAGCGTACTTCACTTTGTCCTCTTCAGTACACTTACTTATGGCAAACACCGATTCGACCTTCTCGGTCCACCGTTTCAATCCGATCGGTCCTTCGGTTCCATCAAATTCCAAAGGTTTGCAGGCAGTGAATTCTTTGTAGGTGCATCCTACACGATTTCCTGTACTGCTAGATCCAAGGTTATTGTTGATATGTAGCGCAGCCTGTACTGCGGCTATGTTTGAAGCTAGAAAAGTACGGAATTCCTCTTCATTCATATTCACTGTGTGTCGAGTAGTCGGTGCCATTTCCTTCAAAATAGTCAAATGGAACAAGTTAATCATACAGAATATTAAGAGTAGTTAATAGTATTTTGTAGCATAATATGAACTCATTTATAAAAGCATTTTCTTCATATTAGCATTTTATAAGTTTAAATTCGGGTAGTACCTACCCGTTAAGTTCATACTTGTAGCTAATATACAATTAAACTACTACAATTCTATATGAAAACTGATTATAATAATATTTCGCGTTCAAAGTTTTACACAATATTTTACAAACTTACAATATCGCTTATTTTACATATAGCATGAAATATAGCACACAATAAATTTGATACAAGATGGTTGTGAAGATAATTCTAGCTAGTACACAAGTCGTTCAGCAAAGGCAATAAAGACACGTAATTCATACGTCCAGAAACAAGTCATGCATTCTGGTTTTACTAGGATTACTTCCCATCCTTGGTCTTGTGGAACATAACCGTTATGGCCGTTGGTAAGACAGCGTGTTGTAACGTCGTCAGAGGGACGAGGGTTACGTAATGTCCAATAGTCCCGTAACAATCTAAAAACCTCATTTCTTACCCCAATTACCGACTCCGTCACTTGTGGGAACGTTTTGTTTAATAGTTGTAGCCCGATGTTCTTGTTCTCACTTTGGTGAGAAGCGAACATTACTAATCCGTAAGCATAACATGCTTCTTTATGTTGCATGTTAGCCGCTTTTTCTAAATCACGAAGTCCAATATTCGGATATATTGAGTCAAAATAATTTCTTAACCCATTGCGTAAAATAGCATTTGGGTTCCCCGCAATATATGCGTCAAAGTAAACACATCGTAACTTATGGATTTCCCAATGTGATATCCCCCATCTTTCGAACGAAAGCCTTTTATAAACCAAGGCATTCTTGGAACGTTCTTCGAATGTCTTACAAACTGATCTCGCCTTAAATAGTTGTGCCGAAGAATTCTGACCGACTCTAGACAAGATTTCATCAATCATGTCTCCGGGTAGGTCTCTTAAAATATTGGGTTGTCTATCTATTTTGTGTTTTTATACTGTAAAATAGACAAGAGTTAGATTCATAAAAAAAAATACTTATTAATACAAGCAATTTTTACATATATCATAAAGCATAAGCACACTATATTACATATATTACACCACACGAATACAACTATCTTATTCCGACTCGCTTGTTTCTTCTTCTTCGGTTTTGGTTCGTTTTGCCAAGTTTCTAGGGATATATGATGTTCCCCTAATACGAGCCGTCGTTTTCCACATTGGTTTAGAAAAACCAGGTGGTTTAGAGGTTCCCGGGTCATTGTTACAACTTAAGGACTTCGGGGGTTGACGATACATATAAAGTTCATCGGAGTTGGAATTAGATTTCTCTATTTTTATGCCCTTTCCCTTATTATTTTCTTTTGCCTTTTTAAATTCAGTTGGGTTAATTTCTATAACATCATCGGAATTCTCGTCGGAATCCGATTCATCGGAGAATTGGTAATCCTCCCAATATTTTGCTTCCTTGGCGGAAACACCATTGACCATAACTAACCTTGGTCGGTTGGTTGAGGATTTTCTTTTACTTAACCGTTTTATTATTTCCCCCACCGGTTCTATTTCTTCATCCGGTTCCGATTCTTCTTCCGGTTCCGATTCTTCTTCCGGTTCCGACTCTTCTTCCGATTCCTCTTCGGGAACTTGTGAATCAGTCCACGAATCATTCCAATTTACATTTCACTCTTCATTATTATTAGGTGAGTCAATGGGACTTGTTCTAGAGGTAGACATCTATCACATAATATCAAACGCGTTAAGAGATTAATATATCACATAATATTCACATGTTAAAAATATATAGTTTCCAACAAAATTTGTTAAGCAATCATTTTTCAAGTAAACACGGTCGAAGTCCAGACTCACTAATACATCCTAACAAACTCGATAAGACACACTAATGCAAAATTCTGGTTCTCTAAGACCAACGCTCGGATACCAACTGAAATGTCCCGTTCTTATTGATTAAAAACGTTCCATATTAATTGATTTCGTTGCGAGGTTTTGACCTCTATATGAGACATTTTTCAAAGACTGCATTCATTTTAAAACAAACCATAACCTTTATTTCATCAATAAAGGTTTAAAAAGCTTTACGTAGATTATCAAATAATGATAATCTAAAATATCCCGTTTACACACGACCATTACATAATGGTTTACAATACAAATATGTTACAACAAAATAAGATTCTTGAATGCAGTTTTTACACAATATCATACAAGCATGGACTCCAAATCTCGTCCTTATTTAAGTATGCGACAGCGGAAGCTCTTAATAATCACCTGAGAATAAACATGCTTAAAACGTCAACAAAAATGTTGGTGAGTTATAGGTTTAACCTATATATATCAAATCATAATAATAGACCACAAGATTTCATATTTCAATACACATCCCATACATAGAGATAAAAATCATTCATATAGTGAACACCTGGTAACCGACATTAACAAGATGCATATATAAGAATATCCCCATCATTCCGGGACACCCTTCGGATATGATATAAATTTCGAAGTACTAAAGCATCCGGTACTTTGGATGAGGTTTGTTAGGCCCAATAGATCTATCTTTAGGATTCGCGTCAATTAGGGTGTCTGTTCCCTAATTCTTAGATTACCAGACTTAATAAAAAGGGGCATATTCGATTTCGATAATTCAACCATAGAATGTAGTTTCACGTACTTGTGTCTATTTTGTAAATCATTTATAAAACCTGCATGTATTCTCATCCCAAAAATATTAGATTTTAAAAGTGGGACTATAACTCACTTTCACAGATTTTTACTTCGTCGGGAAGTAAGACTTGGCCACTGGTTGATTCACGAACCTATAACAATATATACATATATATCAAAGTATGTTCAAAATATATTTACAACACTTTTAATATATTTTGATGTTTTAAGTTTATTAAGTCAGCTGTCCTCGTTAGTAACCTACAACTAGTTGTCCACAGTTAGATGTACAGAAATAAATCGATAAATATTATCTTGAATCAATCCACGACCCAGTGTATACGTATCTCAGTATTGATCACAACTCAAACTATATATATTTTGGAATCAGCCTCAACCCTGTATAGCTAACTCCAACATTCACATATAGAGTGTCTATGGTTGTTCCGAAATATATATAGATGTGTCGACATGATAGGTCGAAACATTGTATACGTGTCTATGGTATCTCAAGATTACATAATATACAATACAAGTTGATTAAGTTATGGTTGGAATAGATTTGTTACCAATTTTCACGTAGCTAAAATGAGAAAAATTATCCAATCTTGTTTTACCCATAACTTCTTCATTTTAAATCCGTTTTGAGTGAATCAAATTGCTATGGTTTCATATTGAACTATATTTTATGAATCTAAACAGAAAAAGTATAGGTTTATAGTCGAAAAAATAAGTTACAAGTCGTTTTTGTAAAGGTAGTCATTTCAGTCGAAAGAACGACGTCTAGATGACCATTTTAGAAAACATACTTCCACTTTGAGTTTAACCATAATTTTTGGATATAGTTTCATGTTCATAATAAAAATCATTTTCTCAGAATAACAACTTTTAAATCAAAGTTTATCATAGTTTTTAATTAACTAACCCAAAACAGCCCGCGGTGTTACTACGACGGCGTAAATCCGGTTTTACGGTGTTTTTCGTGTTTCCAGGTTTTAAATCATTAAGTTATCATATCATATAGATATAGAACATGTGTTTAGTTGATTTTAAAAGTCAAGTTAGAAGGATTAACTTTTGTTTGCGAACAAGTTTAGAATTAACTAAACTATGTTCTAGTGATTACAAGTTTAAACCTTCGAATAAGATAGCTTTATATGTATGAATCGAATGATGTTATGAACATCATTACTACCTTAAGTTCCTTGGATAAACCTACTGGAAAAGAGAAAAATGGATCTAGCTTCAACGGATCCTTGGATGGCTCAAAGTTCTTGAAGCAGAATCATGACACGAAAACAAGTTCAAGTAAGATCATCACTTGAAATAAGATTGTTATAGTTATAGAAATTGAACCAAAGTTTGAATATGATTATTACCTTGTATTAAAATGATAACCTACTGTAAGAAACAAAGATTTCTTGAGGTTGGATGATCACCTTACAAGATTGGAAGTGAGCTAGCAAACTTGAAAGTATTCTTGATTTTATGTAACTAGAACTTGTAGAATATATGAAGAACACTTAGAAATTGAAGATAGAACTTGAGAGAGATCAATTATATGAAGAAAATTGAAGAATGAAAGTGTTTGTAGGTGTTTTTGGTCGTTGGTGTATGGATTAGATATAAAGGATATGTAATTTTGTTTTCATGTAAATAAGTCATGAATGATTACTCATATTTTTGTAATTTTATGAGATATTTCATGCTAGTTGCCAAATGATGGTTCCCACATGTGTTAGGTGACTCACATGGGCTGCTAAGAGCTGATCATTGGAGTGTATATACCAATAGTACATACATCTAAAAGCTGTGTATTGTACGAGTACGAATACGGGTGCATACGAGTAGAATTGTTGATGAAACTGAACGAGGATGTAATTGTAAGCATTTTTGTTAAGTAGAAGTATTTTGATAAGTGTATTGAAGTCTTTAAAAAGTGTATAAATACATATTAAAACACTACATGTATATACATTTTAACTGAGTCGTTAAGTCATCGTTAGTCGTTACATGTAAGTGTTGTTTTGAAACCTTTAGGTTAACGATCTTGTTAAATGTTGTTAACCCAATGTTTATAATATCAAATGAGATTTTAAATTATTATATTATCATGATATTATCATGTATGAATATCTCTTAATATGATATATATATACATTAAATGTCTTTACAACGATAATCGTTACATATATGTCTCGTTTAAAAATCATTAAGTTAGTAGTCTTGTTTTTACATATGTAGTTCATTGTTAATATACTTAATGATATGTTTACTTATCATAGTATCATGTTAACTATATATATTCATATATATGTCATCATATAGTTTTTACAAGTTTTAACGTTCGTGAATCACCGGTCAACTTGGGTGGTCAATTGTCTATATGAAACATATTTCAATTAATCAAGTCTTAACAAGTTTGATTGCTTAACATGTTGGAAACATTTAATCATGTAAATATCAATCTCAATTAATATATATAAACATGGAAAAGTTTGGGTCACTACACATATCATATCGACCCATGCATATATATTATTTGGAACAACCATAGACACTCTATATGCAGTAATGTTTGAGTTAGCTATACAGGGTTGAGGTTGATTCCAAAAATATATATACTTTGAGTTGTGATCTAGCCTGAGACGTGTATACACTGGGTCGTGGATTGATTCAAGATAATATATATCAATTTATTTCTGTACATTTAACTATGGACAACTAGTTGTAGGTTACTAACGAGGACCGCTGACTTAATAAACTTAAAACATCAAAATGTATTAAAAGTGTTGTAAATATATTTTGAACATACTTTGATATATATGTACATATTTGTTATAGGTTCGTGAATCGACCAGTGGCCAAGTCTGACTTCCCGACGAAGTAAAAATCTGTGAAAGTGAGTTATAGTCCCACTTTTAAAATCTAATATTTTGGGATGAGAATACATGCAGTTTTATAAATGTTTTACGAAATAGACACAAGTAAATGAAACTACATTATATGGGTGAATGATCGAAGCCGAATATGCCCCTTTTGCTTGGTAACCTAAGAATTAGTAAACCGATCTACTAATTGACGCGAATCCTAAAGATAGATCTATTGGGCATAACGAACCCCATCCAAAGTACCGGATGCTTTAGTACTTCGAATTCGTTTTTATCATGTCCGAAGGATTTCTCGGAATGATAGGGGATATTCTTATATGCATCTTGTTAATGTCGGTTTCCAGGTGTTCACCATATGAATGATTTTTATCTCTATGTATGGGATGTATATTGAAATATGAAATTCTGTGGTCTATTATTATGATTTGATAATATATAGGTTAAACCTATAACTCACCAATATTTTTGTTGACGTTTTAAGCATGTTTATTTTCAGGTGATTATTAAGAGCTTCCGCTGTTGCATACTAAAATAAGGACAAGATTTGGAGTCCATGCTTGTATGATATTATGTAAAAACTGCATTCAAGAAACTTATTTTTGATGTAATATATTCTTATTGTAAACCATTATGTAATGGTCGTGTGTAAACGGTATATTTTAGATTATCATTATTTGATAATCTACGTAATGCTTTTTAAACCTTTATAGATAAAATAAAGGTTATGGTTGTTTTAAAAATGAATGCAGTCTTTGAAAAACGTCTCATATAGAGGTCAAAACCTCGCGACGAAATCAATTAATATGGAACGTTTATAATCAATATGAACGGGACATTTCAAATTAGGTCTTAAGTATCATCATCATTCATCATTTATCAAAAAGGATAAAGTAAGTTTCAATTAAGAATAGAGTTTGAAATAAAGGCTGACTTCGTTCAGTCGCCACGACCTCTATACAAACTGAAATGAGGTGAGACCAGTGGCCATGGCTCCGTATATGAGTCCCCTAGAGGCTGACCAATTTCTAGAACCAAACTCATCTTCATTTGACCGTGGCGACAGTTTAAGTGCGAGTAGGTCAGAAATTTCATCACAACGTTAAAAGGGTGTAATGACTTTCGGATGGCCATAAATCCTAAACCGTAACTCGGATTAAGACGAGGTATAAACGGAAAATCATCTACTCGAACCGAACTAGCTGGAAATCAACTTTTTCAGTAGCCCAGGTTATTGATCAGTTCCGGAAATAGTAAGTAAAAGTGTTCCGGTGGGTTCTTGGTGCTTGATGCTCATCACGGTTCTCATCCTTGATGCATATAGCTTCAAGTGTACAACTCGTTGATGTGTTTGCATCATCTTAACCGAGTTTTGACCATCATAACACTAGTGTAAGTCTAAGATATGTAGCACAACTCACTTAAGAGTTGTAAGTAGTTTGATGAACCAAAGTTACATCAAGATCTTAGATCCGACACATACATGCGTTCTAATAGTAATATTAAGCTACAAACTTGAAAGTAAACTAAATAAACAAGATCTTAAGTTGTAGAACTTAGATCTTAGCTAGATCTTAAAGATCCTAGACTAGAAAGTCTAGATCTAGTGTTCTTAAGTTAGATCCTAAGTTACAAAACTTGGATCTACACTTTAATGAAACCATAAGTTATGAAACTTAGATTTTCATCTTGTAAAATGTATATATAAGCTTATAAGCTCTTGTTTACAACAAAATTAGAAGACCATAAGCTATATAAACTTAGATCTAACATAAGTGTTTGAAGTTACAACTAGAAAGTTATACTTCCATGTTCTTGAACTTATAAAGTTAACTTTAGTTTCAAGAAATATGAGATCAAGATTAACTAGTAATACTTGATCAAATTAACAACATCACAACTTTAAAGTACTTACAAAAGAAAGAAATAAACTAAAGTTACAAATATTATGTTCATGTTTGTTTCATACTTAAGAAGATTCAAATCAAAGTTTGGATCTTAGGATTTAAGTCTACAAAAAATGAACACAAGTATGATTATGAAACTTGAACTTTAAATCTTATAACATTTAAGTGTAGAACCATAAACTAACAAGTTTAGATTCTTGTTCTTGGTTCTTCATCAAACAAAAGATGGAAGTAACCAAGATTACATGAAGATACAAGCTAGAGAACTTGATCTTTAACAACAAACAACAAACTAAAAGTAAGTAAATGATGATGATTGATTTTAAATTCAAGGAAGAAAAGAGAAGAAAAATAAAGTTTGTTACTTACAATTTGAGAGAAAAGTTGAGAGAAAATAAGTGTAAGTATTATGTGTGTGTGTGAAATGAAGTCAAGGCTAGTAAATAAGTAACAAAAAAAAAATGAAAATGGAATCTCCCTCCCCATTCAAAACCCACGGTTTTGGAGTCCAAAAAGGGTAAGTCAAAAGCCAACTTTCTAGCATGGGGTGAATGTGTAAGCTTAGAATGGTATTAAAGTTAAATGTATGGGAAAGAGTTCTTGCATGCTTGAAACATTTTTGTCTCCAACTTAGCTTAATTAATCTAGTTTAGTCTTAATAAATTACTAGCATAAAAGTGGGCTCTTAATAGTCCATTAAGAAAACTAGGGTGGGCTTCCAAGTCCAAAAATAATAAGGGCCCAAGTAAGTAAGCAACAAGTTAGTAAAAGCCCAAGTAATTAACTACTTACATTAGTTAATTTAAAAATGATTAATAATAATTAATCATGAACGTAAATAATATTCGAAATATTATTCGTGAAAAGTATGTGTGTCACAAGGATAAGTCGGGACATGGAAAGTCAATTAAGATGTTAAGTCCATTAAGGTAACTAGTAAGCATTAGTAAACACTAAGCTTAATTAAATAAGCCCTTAAGCCAAGTAATTGTTATAATATATAACAATCAAGTTTACGCAGTCATAATATTCCAATTACGATAAAAGTTTAACGTGTACCAAGTACGTATTTCGTTCAAAACGATAAGCGACACCAACGGTCGTAAAAGCATTCAAGGATCAAGTTAAGTGATTACACACTTAATAGCACGTTGTAAGATATTAACGAAAGTAATTAACCATAATTAAAGATCCCAGAGCATAAGCTAGCTCAGTACGCACAAATACGCAGTTTCGTGAAAGCACAAAAGCAAGTCGAAAGAGTCGGGCCGTTACAAAACCTCTCACGCTCGCTTGATACAGTTTCTGATGATTTCGTGGTTCACGGTTTTTAACATTCTTTATGTTATAGAAACCCTAGACGTAGAAATTCTACACATATAAGGAATTCTATAATGCACACAACCAATTAATATAATTAATTGTTGGGAGTTTTGTAAGTCATAAATGGCGGTTCTCGCTTTCACTAACCGATGTGATTTTTCTAGAAAATTTCAAATACTTCTAACCCAAAACATGTATTCATGTAATACGAAACACATATTAAAATAATATATTCTTAAAGGTTTTCATAAAAAAAAATAGAAAATTTCTAATATGGCAACTCATATAGTTTAAGTAACGGTCGTTAAATATTTAACCAAAAAATCGAGGTCGTCACAGATAATCGTTTAAAAAGTGACGGACGTTACGATGGGGTACCAACCACATAGTACAAATGTACTCGTTGTCTAAGAATCGTCGCCAGAAAGAGGAATTAAAGCTAGGTCTCTAAAACCATCGTAGAAAAGGAAGACGAAGAAAAGGAAAACAAAAGAGAAAGGGAAGGTGAAAAGGCGAAGGAAAAGGAAGAAGTCGGATCACCGGCGAGATGCTAGTTGCCGGAGAAAAAAATGGAAGACAAAATGAAAATTTTAAAAAGAGTGTGTCAGATAGAAAGAAAGATCAAATGTGATTTTGATAATAATTTGTTTTTATTTTTTTTATGAAAAACAGAAACTTAAATGAAAATAGATTAGAAGATCTATATGTGTTACAATTCTATCAGGCATTACTACATATGACTTGAAAAGATTTATTAATCTCTATGATATCATGTAAAGGTAAAATGTGGGCTACCCGTGAGGGCGATTAATTCGATCTCATATTCTGATGTACGCAGTCCAGCAGAATTACTATCTGGATGTTTTTAACCCTTCTCTTCTCTGATCATCACAAAATATTCGTCTTAGACAGATGTCGAATCTAAGACCTTTTGATTGAAAACTATTACATTTATACATCTCATAATAAATGAAAACTATTATCCTAAAACTAGAACTTAAACTCCCCGATTAATCTGGCTCTACCTAAAACGGCCTGAAACTCCTTTTAATTTGTTTGGACACCTGTCATCCGTAAAAAAATGTGTTTAATTTTAAACGTTCTACCATGTTTTTAGAAGAAAAAATTACGCCGTTGGTACCTGTGGTTTGTTTACATTATCATGACAACACCCAAACTTTATTTTTTGCGTAGTTGGTACCTATGTTTTGTTTAACTTGCATGGTTTGTACTCCGGGCTAACTGCAGTTAAATTTTAATGTTTAACCCTTCACATGTGCCACGCATGTGAGGGTATATTCGTCCATTTATACCAATCTTCCCACGATCAAAAATCAAGCCATATCCTTTTCTCTTTTTCTTTAACACCTCTCACCTGAGTAATCAACTTCCTTTATCATTTAAAAAGCAACATAAATCACAAAATTACGAATGCAAAAACTTAAAACTTATTGATACATATACAAATAAACGTACAAATTTTGGAGTTCCATATGTGGTTTTCCACAAACCTAAAGCAACAAACCCATTATGTCCAAATGTTCTTTCGTATTGAAATTTTCATTATATCCAAATGTTCCAGATCTGTTCAAAGATCCTTGCTTTTGAAAATTCCCATTATTATCAGATATCAAATCAATTTCAATCACCACATACCACCACCACCACTACTCATTTATTCAAGTAAGTTGTTACGGAGGGAGATAAAAGTGGCGGAGGGAGGTTGTTCCTGCCACAAGTAGCGGAGATAGGCGGTTACCACGGATAGTATATCGCCGGAAAATATATTGGTGGTTGTGTTCTGCTCACATTTCCGATCTGTTACCGGAATCAATATTCCGGTAATTTCTGAATATAAGTACAACCGTTAATGTTATGGTATATAAATGAAAAGTTACAACCGAGCGATGAGTGTTATCCGGTAAATCGTTCTGACCCGTTTTCTTTAATTGTCACTTGAACAGTTGATTTCAGATTTGTACAAATGTGAGCTTCAGTGATTTTAAATCTGGTGCATAATTTAATTTTTTGGCAAAAAGGAAAATCGATATTGTTATAATTCAGTAGGCTTATAACTACCTTTAATGGTTATAAGAACAAAGAGAGAAAAAGAGAGAAGAAGGAGAGAAGAAATATTGATATTGATATTTCAAGAGAAATGGTGCACCTTAAATGGTTACCATACATGTCTATTTATAGTATAAAATATTACTATGCAAGAAATATAATAATAATAAAATTAACATCCAATCTAGATATTTTATAACACAATCTAGATATTTTATAACACTCCCTCTTGGATGACAATTTTATTAGAGAATAACTAGTACTGCCTCGTTAAAAACCTTGCTAAAGAAAACTCATTGGGATAAAACTTTAGCTAAGGGAAAAAGAGTGCAGCATAAAGTTGACTCCCCCTCAAGTAGGTAACGCCTGAGTTGTTACATCTTCTGAACATGCCTCATGCCAATATTATGAACGTGTGTTCTGAAAATAGCAGTTAGCAGTGCTTTGGTATAAAGATCAGCAGAGTTGTTGATTGAACGTATCTCATTTTAATCTGGTTGTCTTTTACGATATCTTGAGTATATGAGAAAAATCTGAGGTTTTCATCTGAAACTGTATCATCTAAATCTTTTATGTACAAGTTTGGCCCTCGTGATTTGTCTACAGTCTCCTTCATGGTTTGTTCAAACCGTTGTTTCAGTTCCTATTCCCTTTCAGTCTTTTTCTGAGCCTTACCAATATACCATTCTTTTCCATCAAACTTATGACCGTTAAGACCGTTTATAGCTTTAGCGCCTCGTCAGCATTTATGTTTTGTTCTGTCATTTTTGATACTCTTCTTTCATTTGTATTATGTAAGCTGTATTATCTTCATAGATAGTTATTACGCTTTTATAGCGTTCTAGTCCACGAGAATCAATAATGATTTGTATCATTGATCTTAACTAAAATCATTCCCGAGTAGCTTCATGTAATGCAATCAATTCGGCATGATTTGATGATGTTGCAACAAGTGTTTGTTTTGAGAACGTCATGATATTGCGGTGCCTCCATTTAGGAATACATATCCAGTTTGAGATTTAGCTTTATGTAGATCGGATAAATAATCTGCATCTGTATAACTGTGATGACCCGAAAAATTTCGACTAATTTAAACCAATTCTCTTTATGATTTAATATTATGTAAATATACATATATGTATGTATATATATATATATATATATATATATATATATATATATATATATATATATATATATATATATATATTATAAGATGTACAAGTAAAAACGACTTTCCTACAGTAAAACATTAATTGCTACAGTAAAAATGACTTTGCTACAGTAAAACACTATTTGCTACAGTGAAACCGTATTTTGCTACAGTGCTACAGTGAAAACGACTTGCTACAGTGATTTGCTACAGTAAAGCACTATTTGCTACAGTAAACACTATTTGCTACAGTAAAACACTATTTGCTACAGTAAACACTATTTGCTACAGTAAAATACTATTTGATGTCGACGAACTAGCAAACAAAAACAGAAAAGGCGGCCATGCGATCGCATGGCAAAAACACTGAAAACTCATGCGATCGCATGAGCTACAGTAAATCGAAAAGTAATATAAATACGCAGTTTGTTCGACGAAATTTATTCATATTTATCTCTCAATATTTAAATTTATATTATAATTTTAATTTTAAATTTAAGTTTAATAATAATAAGGTATATACGAGGGTGTTTTTAATTCGGGTTTCAAACCGCTTTAAGCTAAGGAAATATTGGGTATTATTCGGGGTATTGTTCTTGAATCCAAGGCCAACCATACAGTCATCTACCGTCATTACGTCTACGCAATTTGCCTACAATATTGAGTCTCAATATTGAACTGTGAGTTATAGTCTCCCTTTTTAAATGCTTTAAATATTTTTGGGCTGAGAATACATGCAATTTATTTTAAACGCAATAAGACACAAGTACATACAAAATTCTACACTGAGTTAAACCGAAAATCCCTTAGCTTTGGTAACTAGTAGCTGTCAGTACATAGGATATGGACTGGTGGGCGCGAATAATTGTATATGGATCCATAGGGCTTGACATCCCCGTCCGAGCTAGAGCGCTAGCCTTTTAACGGACGTATGTTATTTGAGTTTAAGACACGTTGGTTTGCGCATATTAAAACGAATGGGGTAATTATCACTATAGCGTTAAGTTTAGTTACCAGGGTGCTCTGTTACGTAGAATCTATTGATAAAATTTTGATGAAATCTTGTGGTCTATCTTTATATATGTTTATGACTCGAGCAATTAAACATATAACTCACCAACATTCGTGTTGACTTTTTAGCATGTTTTATTCTCAGGTCCTTAGAATGCTTCCGCTGTGATGTGCTTGTTGCCTGCATGGAGTCTCTCATGCTTTGTACAAAGTTTATTGCATTCAAAATAAAACTGCGTTGTGTAATAAATAATTGGACTGTGATGTCAACCTGTAAATTAAAGACTTATGTATTTTGGGGTTTTGCTTATACCTAAGCACTCGCCCACATGTTTATAACTTTCTATGTTTAGAAAGTCACTTATTTTAATGAATGCAATATTTTATCAAAACGTATCATATAGAGGTCAAAACCTCACTGTGGAATCAATGATTAACGTGCCGCGTCAATAGCGATTTTGACGGGTCGTTACAGTTGGTATCCGAGCTTGAGGTCATAGGGAACCAGAAATTACATTAGTGTGTTTAACTGGTAATTGTTAGGTTGCATTAGTGAGTCTGGACTATGACCATATCTGTTTTTACTGATTTTTGCTTATTATTTGGTCAAAAACATTATATGTGATATATTTATATGCTAACGTAATTGTTGTTTCAATTATGTGATAGATGACTTCCTCTAATCCTATCATTTTGTACGACTCGGAATCGGACACTGAATCTATTCTATCCACAACTGAAAAGGGCCTTCCAATACCTATTAAAGAAGAAATTGTGTTAGCCGGGGAATCTCAACTCCCGGTAAACCCAGAGGAGGTTCCAGCTCCACCCAGCTTTAGTTTTCCGGAGCCACAGTATCGTTGGCATGGACCCATGATCCCTGGAGTAAAAGAGGATCGTCCATTTTTAAACAAATATGGACATTGGTCCAGATATACCGCCGACGGGCGGGTTGTGCCGATTACGCCTGGCAGATTTCGGTTCATGACCACCGGTACATATTCTTGCAGTTCGTCGTCATATTCTCCTACACATGACTCAGACAGTTCGTCATCAGACGAGATCAGTAAGGAGGAGGATTTCGCTAATGAAATAAAAGAGATCACTAAGGAGAAATTCCAACTTGCAATAGATAATAAAAACAACCACAATAATAAAATGTCCTTAATTATTAAAAAAGAACAGGACCATTCGATCCGTAACCACCCTTATTGTATTAAACCCACTGAGGCAACGGGTACCTCAAAACCCCAACTAAAAATAAAATACACTGCCAGAATGTCTGTCGGACCATGTGCACACAAACAATTGGCAGAGAGAACCAAATGGGAAGAAGTTTCTGATAGTTCTGAATAAACGACCTCGCAACCATAAATCTTCCATGCACTATTTTATTGCTTATGTGTGCTACTCTATCTTGTTATGTAAAATAAGCATATGTAAAATATCAGTATTGTATGGTATTGTATTATTTTGGTTTATTAATAATAAATGCATGGAATGATTATTTGTATTATTACTACTTATTATTATTATTATTACATAATAATGTAGTAACTCGCTATAATTTTTCATAGTGGAATATTATTAGGATTTTAGTAGTTAATTCCTTGTACTAGCTATTATGTATGAACTTAACGGGTAGGTAATACCCTAGAAATAATTATAAAATGCTAATAAGAAGAAAAGGCTTTTATAATAATCGGTTCATATTATTAATATGCTACGATTAACTATTGACAACTCATTTTACCTATAATATTCTATATGATTAAATTATATCTGTTGTGTTTATTGAAGAAACATGTCTCAAATGTCGGATGCTGAGTTTGAGCAACTAGTCGAGAAACGTGTGAATGAAAGAATTGCTGCAACCGAAGCAGCAAAAGCAACAGCCGAAGCAGCAGCCAAAGCAGCAGCCGTAAACACAAATTCACGAAACGGATGCTCATACAAAACTTTTCAAGGATGCAAACCACAGACGTTTAGTGGAACTGAGGGACCAGTCGGTCTAACCCGATGGTTTGAAAAGATGGAGTCCGTTTTCAAAATCAGTAATTGTGCGAACGGAGACAAGTCAAAGTATGCTTCGTGCACGTTGCAAGACGGTGCACTTACTTGGTGGAACAATTATGCTAAAGCAGAAGGAATAGATACGGCATATGATATCTCTTGGGAAGAACTGAAAAAGATGCTAATCGAGGAGTACTGTCCTCGAAACGAGATCAGAAAAATGGAATCTGAGTTACGTAATCTGAAGGTTATCGGCGCGAATCTCAATAACTATGAAAAGCGTTTCATGGAACTAGCCTTGTTGTGTCCCGAATTGGTGCCAAACGAGAAACGAAAGATAGAAATGTATATTGACGGTTTATCGATCAATATCAAAGGAAATGTTACATCGTCCAAACCGAATACGATGCAGGAAGCCATGACAATGGCACACCAACTCATGGACCAGATCACAGAGAGTTCGATTAAGGCACCAATTACCGAAGTCAAGACAACTGAAGGAAAGAGGAAATGGGAAGACTATAAGGGCAAAAGTACTCACCTGAAGAAACAAGAAACTTTTAAAGGTAACCAAGATGGGGCAACTGCAAGTCCAAACTATAAGGGACCCCATCCGTTCTGCAAAAGATGTTACACACATCATGCAGGCTATTGCCAAGTGGTCTGTGATAAGTGCAACAAGAAAGGACATGTGGCGAAAGATTGTTATGCCACCGTTTCTGAAGTAAAGACAAAATCTACCGATGTCAAGAAGTGTTATGGATGCGGGAAGTCTGGTCACTTTATAAATCAATGCCCTGATAAGGAGAAGAACAAAGAACCCGCACGTGGGAGGGCATTTAATGTTAGTGCCAGTAAAGCACGTGAGGATCCTAATCTTGTCACGGGTACGTTTACCGTTAATAATCAACTAGCTTCTATTATGTTTGATACGGGTGCTGATAGAAGTTATATGTGTAAAGACTTTAGTTTTAAACTAAAATGTGCATCATTACCTCTAGACGATAAATATACTATTGAATTAGCTAATGGTAAACTGATAAAAGCCGATAAAATTTGCCATGGTTGCGAAATGAATCTCGCTGGTGAAACCTTCAAAATTGATTTGATACCCGTAGAATTAGGAAGTTTTGATGTAATCGTTGGCATGGACTGGATGTCCAAAACAAGAGCGGAAGTTGTTTGCGCTGAGAAAGCAATCCGCATCCCTCGTAAGGATGAAACGTCATTAATGATTTATGGGGAGAAGAACAACTCAAAACTGAACTTTATCAGCTGCATGAAGGCCCAGAAACTTATAAGAAAAGGTTGTTATGCTATTCTGGCACACGTAAAGAAGATCGATACTGAAGAAAGAAGCATTGATGACATGCCGGTTGTAAGAGAATATCCCGGAGTATTTCCAAAAGAATTACCGGGGCTACCTCCACTCAGATGTGTAGAATTCCAGATTGATCTCATACCAGGAGCTGCACCTGTAGCCCGATCTCCATATAGACTTGCACCTTCAGAAATGCAAGAATTACAAGACCAGTTGCAAGAATTATCGGACCGTGGATTTATTCGTCCTAGTTTTTCACCTTGGGGTGCTCCTATTCTGTTCGTCAAGAAGAAGGATGGATCTATGAGAATGTGCATAGATTACAGAGAATTAAACAAATTAACGATCAAGAATCGGTACCCATTACCGAGGATTGATGATTTGTTTGATCAATTGCAAGGATCAAGTGTTTATTCTAAGATTGATCTACGCTCCGGATATCCTCAACTGAGAGTGAAGGAAGAAGATGTTCCTAAAACCGCGTTCAGAACCCGTTACGGTCACTATGAGTTTCTAGTCATGCCTTTTGGATTAACTAATGCTCCAGCAGTATTCATGGATCTAATGAATCGCATCTGTAGACCGTATTTAGACAAATTTGTCATTGTTTTTATCGACGACATATTGATTTACTCGAAGAACAAGGAAGAACATGAGCAACACTTAAGACTGGTACTGGAGATACTCAAGAAAGAAGAATTGTACGCAAAATTTTCGAAGTGTGATTTCTGGTTACAAGAAGTACAATTTTTGGGCCATGTTGTCAGTAAACATGGAATTAAAGTTGACCCCGCCAAGATCGAAGCCATTAGTAAATGGGAAACCCCGAAGACTCCAACACAAATTCGCCAATTCTTAGGTCTTGCTGGTTACTACCGAAGATTCATTCAAGATTTCTCTAGAATCGCCAAACCCTTAACTTCATTGACTCAAAAGGGAAAGAAATATGATTGGTCCACGGAACAGGAATCCTCATTCCAGTTATTAAAGAAGAAGTTAACGTCTGCACCCATTTTGTCATTACCAGAAGGAAATGATGATTTCGTGATCTATTGTGATGCTTCACGCCAAGGTTTAGGATGTGTATTAATGCAACGCACAAAAGTCATCGCATATGCCTCACGACAACTAAAAATTCATGAAAAGAACTATACGACGCACGATTTAGAACTTGGAGCAGTAGTTTTTCCACTCAAAATATGGAGACACTATCTATATGGCACCAAGTGTACAGTGTACACCGACCATAAGAGTCTTCAGCATATTTTTGATCAAAAACAACTCAATATGAGGCAACGTCGCTGGGTAGAGTTGTTAAACGATTACGATTGTGAAATCTGTTACCACCCCGGAAAGGCTAATGTTGTAGCTGATGCCCTAAGTCGAAAAGAAAGAGTAAAACCTCTTAGGGTCCGAGCTTTGAATATTACAATTCGTACTGATCTCACAAATCAAATTCAAGCAGCACAGTTAGAGGCTTTAAAAGAAGAAAACGAAAAAGGCGAAATAAGCAAAGGGTTAGAAAAACAACTTGAAGAAAAAGCCGATGGAACCCTGTATTTTGCTGGTAGGATATGGGTACCAAAACATGGTAACCTAAGGCAACTAGTACTGGATGAAGCACACAAAACGAGGTACTCAATTCACCCAGGAAACGGAAAAATGTACCACGATCTCAAGAAGTTTTATTGGTGGCCTAATATGAAAACAGAAATTGCTACTTATGTAAGCAAATGTTTAACGTGTGCAAAAGTCAAAGCTGAGCACCAAAAGCCGTCAGGATTACTGCAACAACCAGAAATTCCGCAGTGGAAATGGGAAAGAATAACCATGGATTTCATTACGAAATTGCCAAGGACTGCAAGTAGTCATGATACTATTTGGGTGATAGTTGATCGTCTAACTAAATCAGCTCACTTTCTACCAATAAAGGAGACAGACAGTATGGAGAAATTAGCACGCCTATATTTGAAGGAAGTAGTTTCCAGGCATGGTGTACCCATCTCTATCATATCTGATCGCGACACCCGATTCACATCACGTTTCTGGCAGTCATTACAAAAAGCATTGGGAACTCGATTAGATATGAGCACCGCTTATCACCCACAGACAGATGGTCAAAGTGAAAGAACAATATAAACATTGGAAGACATGTTACGGGCATGCGTGATTGACTTTGGAACCAGTTGGGATCAACACTTACCGTTGGCAGAATTTTCATACAATAACAGCTATCATACGAGCATCAATGCAGCGCCATTTGAAGTACTTTACGGTAGAAAGTGCAGATCTCCTATCTGTTGGAGTGAAGTAGGAGAAAGACAACTTACTGGACCAGAAATTATTCATGAAACCACCGAAAAGATCATTCAAATACAACAGCGATTGAAAACGACCATGAGTCGCCAAAAGAGTTATGCTGATGTAAGGAGAAAACCGCTAGAATTTCAAGTGGGCGACAAAGTCATGTTGAAAGTGTCACCCTGGAAAGGCGTTGTACGATTCGGTAAACGAGGAAAGCTAAGTCCTAGGTACGTAGGACCCTTTGAAATCACCGAAAGAATTGGAACAGTTGCTTATCGATTAAAGCTACCGCAAGAACTTAGTAGTGTTCACAACACATTTCACGTGTCAAATTTGAAGAAATGTTTAGCTGAAGAGGATGTCGTAATTCCTCTTGACGAAATACGAATCAATGATAAACTCCATTTTATCGAAGAACCTGTTGAAATCATGGACCGTGAGGTCAAACAATTAAAACAAAGCAAAATACCGATAGTTAGAGTTCGTTGGAACGCAAGACGAGGACCCGAGTTTACTTGGGAACGTGAAGATCAAATGAAGCAAAAGTATCCACATTTGTTCACTGATATCGCTCATGAAACAGGTACTACTCAAAATTTCGGGACGAAATTTTCTTTAACGGGGAGGTACTGTGATGACCCGAAAAATTTCGACTAATTTAAACCAATTCTCTTTATGATTTAATATTATGTAAATATACATATATGTATGTATATATATATATATATATATATATATATATATATATATATATATATATATATATATTATAAGATGTACAAGTAAAAACGACTTTCCTACAGTAAAACATTAATTGCTACAGTAAAAATGACTTTGCTACAGTAAAACACTATTTGCTACAGTGAAACCGTATTTTGCTACAGTGCTACAGTGAAAACGACTTGCTACAGTGATTTGCTACAGTAAAGCACTATTTGCTACAGTAAACACTATTTGCTACAGTAAAACACTATTTGCTACAGTAAACACTATTTGCTACAGTAAAATACTATTTGATGTCGACGAACTAGCAAACAAAAACAGAAAAGGCGGCCATGCGATCGCATGGCAAAAACACTGAAAACTCATGCGATCGCATGAGCTACAGTAAATCGAAAAGTAATATAAATACGCAGTTTGTTCGACGAAATTTATTCATATTTATCTCTCAATATTTAAATTTATATTATAATTTTAATTTTAAATTTAAGTTTAATAATAATAAGGTATATACGAGGGTGTTTTTAATTCGGGTTTCAAACCGCTTTAAGCTAAGGAAATATTGGGTATTATTCGGGGTATTGTTCTTGAATCCAAGGCCAACCATACAGTCATCTACCGTCATTACGTCTACGCAATTTGCCTATAATATTGAGTCTCAATATTGAACTGTGAGTTATAGTCTCCCTTTTTAAATGCTTTAAATATTTTTGGGCTGAGAATACATGCAATTTATTTTAAACGCAATAAGACACAAGTACATACAAAATTCTACACTGAGTTAAACCGAAAATCCCTTAGCTTTGGTAACTAGTAGCTGTCAGTACATAGGATATGGACTGGTGGGCGCGAATAATTGTATATGGATCCATAGGGCTTGACATCCCCGTCCGAGCTAGAGCGCTAGCCTTTTAACGGACGTATGTTATTTGAGTTTAAGACACGTTGGTTTGCGCATATTAAAACGAATGGGGTAATTATCACTATAGCGTTAAGTTTAGTTACCAGGGTGCTCTGTTACGTAGAATCTATTGATAAAATTTTGATGAAATCTTGTGGTCTATCTTTATATATGTTTATGACTCGAGCAATTAAACATATAACTCACCAACATTCGTGTTGACTTTTTAGCATGTTTTATTCTCAGGTCCTTAGAATGCTTCCGCTGTGATGTGCTTGTTGCCTGCATGGAGTCTCTCATGCTTTGTACAAAGTTTATTGCATTCAAAATAAAACTGCGTTGTGTAATAAATAATTGGACTGTGATGTCAACCTGTAAATTAAAGACTTATGTATTTTGGGGTTTTGCTTATACCTAAGCACTCGCCCACATGTTTATAACTTTCTATGTTTAGAAAGTCACTTATTTTAATGAATGCAATATTTTATCAAAACGTATCATATAGAGGTCAAAACCTCACTGTGGAATCAATGATTAACGTGCCGCGTCAATAGCGATTTTGACGGGTCGTTACAATAACCAAACAAATCTTGTTTCGAGTTGTTAGAATAAAATAATTATAAATCAGTAGTTCCCCGAAGGTATCAAACTATTTGTTTGATCCCATTCCAATGTCTTTTGGTAGGGGCTGAGCTGAACCTTGTCATCAAATTAACTGCAAAAGAAATGTCAGATCTTGTATAATCTATAAGATACATAAGAACCTCAATTGCACTAAAATATAGAACTTCCGATCTGTTAGAATTTTCATGATCTTCGCAGGGATGAAATAGATCAGTGTCAATATTGAGTGATCTAACAACAATGAGTTTGTCTTTAAAAAAAATGTTTTAAAATCTTTTCGGTATAAGTTGTTTGATGTACAAGTAAACCATTAGGCATATGCTCAATTTGCAATCCAAGGTAATACTTGGTTTTTTCAAGATCTTTCATTTCAAAATAATTCTTTAGAAGTTGAATGATTTCATAGATCTCTTTATTTGTTCATATGATGTTAAGAACATTGACATAAACAACTACGATCTCATATCCGAACATTGTTTTTATAAAACATACGTGCAAAATAAGTTTATATTTATACCCTTTTTTTTATCAAGTAGTCATTTAATCGGTTATACTATTGTATCAACCCATATAAAAATCTTTGTGATTCAATGGAATACATTTCTTTAGGTTTTGCGTTAGATGTTTCTGATACCTTAAACCCTTCAGGTATATTCATATATATCACTATCAAGTGATCCATATAGATAAGTAGTAACAACATCCATGAGATGCATTTAAGTAACTACCAGGTTGATTAAGTATCTAATAAGTAATTGTATCCATTACATAAGGATAAGTTTTCCTCATAATTCATTTCTGGTCTTTGTGGGAAACCTTGAGTTACAAGTCTAGTTTTGCCTTGTATCTTCATTTGCACATTTCTTTTTCGGATAAAAATTCATTTATATCCCATACGTTTCACATCTTTAAAAGTGATAACGATTGATCCGAAAACTTTTCTTTTATTGAGTGATTCTATTTCAGCTCGTATTGCTCCTTTCTGTTGAGCTCAATCATGTCTATTTTGATATTCAATGACAGATTTTGGTTCCAGATCATCATCTTTATTCATGATGTCATTGTAACATTATATGAAAATATCTCATCAAGATTTTTCATTTCATTTCGGTTCCATAATATTGCATAATTTATTGCAATTTATGTATTTACATTTATCAATATCCTCTGCAGAAGGAATATTGATTTGTGGTTCTTCTTGAACACTTTCTCTTACCTCATTATCAGCTGATTTTCTTTTCGATGATTTTTATCTTCGGAACCAATTGATCTTCCACGTTTGATGCGTGGCAAAGACTCAACAGTGACATTATTGCCAGCTTTTGGAATTTCAGTTCGAGCTGGAGCATTTATCGCTGGTATATATGATTTAGTCACTTTTTTATATCTGTAAATGCATAAAGTAATTAATTTGCAAGTTCTTGCATATGCATTATTTTTGAACTTTCGTTTCACATTCTTTTGTGCGAGTTCAATATACCTTAATTGATGTTCACATCATGAAGCATCATTTTATTTTTTATTTTTATTTCTCCCCCTAATCTAGGGAACAATGTTTTATTAAAATGACAATCAGCAAAACGTGCTGTAAAAACATCACCCATCATGGGTTCAATATATCTTATGATTGAAGATGTTTTATATCCAAAATATATTATCATCTTTCTTTGAAGAACCATTTTATTGTGTTGTGGTGATACAATTGGAACATACACTGCACAACCAATGTTTTAAGGTAAAAAATATTTGGCTCTTGGCCAAAATCAAGTATTAAGTGAAAATATTTACGACTTCCACATGGTATAATGCGAATTAATGTCGCAGCATGTAAATTTACATGTCCACATATAAATATTGAGAGATTTGTACTCATTATCAATTGTCTAGTTATTAGCTGTAAGCGTTTATCTATTGATTCAGCTAAACCAATTTTGTGTATGCACATGAGCAACTGGATGTTCAACAACAATCCCTGTAGATATATAATGATCATTAAATGCTTGAGATGTTAACTCACCAGCATTATCAAGTCTCATCCTTTTAATGGTGTAATCAGAATAATGTGTTCTCAATTTAATAATTTGTGCAAGAAACTTTGCAAATGCCATATTACGGCTTGATAACATACAAATATGAGACCATCCGCTAGATGCGTCTACTAGAACCATGAAATATCAAAATGGTTCACATGATGGATGAATTGGTTCATATATCTTACCTTGAATTCTTTCAAGAAACATTTGTGATTCTTTTTCACAATATACTTTTCATTAATCACCATATGTGCTTTCCATTAATCACCATATGTGTTTTTTTTTTTTTTTTTTATAAATCACCATATGTGTTTTTTTTTTATCATATATCCTTTTCACCATATACGCTTTTAATCATATGCGCTGTGTTTTTCACCATATGCGCTTTTAATCATATGCGATTTTCATCATATGCGTTGTGCTTTTCATCATATTCGCTTTTTATCATATGCGCTTATCATATGCGATGCGCTTTTTATCATATGCGCTTTTTTATGTGAATAGTAAATTAATTAATTTCGTTTTACTATTCATATGAATTAATTTAGATTTACTATTTTGTTAATTGAGTAATATATATATACATCATATACTTGTGACTCCGAAGGCTCAAATGAATTTGACCATATAGTTATACGTTGTACCTTGCACATTAATTTTCAGTAGAAGCTTTAGATGCATATTATTTTCAGTAGAAGCTTTAGATGCACTTTTTTTTAATCACCAAATACCACAAACACTTTGTTTGCGTTTGTTCATAGTCATCAATGAAAACCATTTTCTTTAATTTTATTTTATACAATAAAATTAACGCATCATTATTCTTTTCAAAAACAATAATCTATTGTTATTGTTCACTTGTGCCATGTTTAACAACAAAAGTCAACAACCTCTGTCTTGTTTGTTGTGGCAACCAAAAACAACCTTTGCTTTTGTTACCGAGAATCCAAGACCAAAAAACAATTAATTTTTAATTAATCTTTTATCAAAACCATAAATGATTTTATTGATCTACGTTGATATGGCCATAAAGAATTGACGGCTGACCTACTTTTGTAAGTGTATTTCGGCTATCATCCCGAAAACGCACAACGACTTTTTTTTTTTTTTTTAATGAACTATTTGTTTCATATCTAGCTTAGGCAATTATTGTGAACATTTGGTCCCTATAAGAGCATTTATTTTTTAGACTTTTAGTTGATTTGTACTTGTCACAATTAGGGATAGCACCCGCGGGTCGTGGATGCGGATCCATTGGATCCATCACCCGTACCCGCGGATTTTTTTTAAGAGACATCCAATTGAACCCTTGTTCGTTGAAACAATTTGACTATATTTTTACTCCCCATTATTAAACGGGCCATTTTGATGCACACTCTTAAAAAAATAATTTGTTTTTTAAGTTTTATTATTCAACCTCCTTTTTTCAACGGTCACGTTTTTAACAAAACATTTGACAAGTTTGGAAAAAAGTTTTTTATTGATTATCATCAAAAGTTTTCTATTGTCACTCTACTGGATGGAATTATGGCATACAACCAAAATTGCAACCCAACACTACATAAGAACAAAAAGATTGTTTTTAATTAACATATGTATATGTGTTAAACTCGGAATAATAATAACTTATTTTAGAAAATTAACATAAGACATGTTGAAACATTTTTGTCACATTTAGCTCATCAAGTCTAATACTTATCATTGATAGATTTTATCACGTCTAGGAGATGTTTACTTTTTTCTTGTATTAAGTCCTACTTTCATTTACCTTTGTTTGGAAAAAAGTTTTTTTTTTTTTACTTTGCTTTCCCCCTTTCTGTAAAACTCATTTAAACACTTTCTTTGTTTTTTTAAAAAAAAAAACTTCATTTTTTTTACGTTATCCGTAAATTATAAATATATGAAAAAAACTTTTTGTTTAAATTTTTTTTCTAGTTTTTAAAAGGCCACTTGACCAATTTTTTAATTCTTTCACAACACCTGATATCGTGATCGTGACCTTTCACCAAAGCAAGAGATATTCTTGATAAACTAAACACGGACTCGTGTTTGAAATTGTCGGCCACAAAAAAATTCATTTGATAAAAGTATATATTTTTTTTTAGTTATAGAAGGAGACCACTTCATTTTCAATACTTCATTTTTGACAAAAAACTATTCCATTTTACCATCCCTTTTTTTTCTTACTTTAACTTTTAAGATATACTTTTAATAAAAATACAAACTACTTTTTCTTATTTTAACTTTTAAGATTTACTTTTAATAAAAATACAAACTACTTTTTGTATTTTAACTTTTAAAATTTACTTTTAATAAAAGTACAAACTACTTTTTCTTATTTTAACTTTTAAGATTTACTTTTAATAAAAATACAAACTATTTTTTTATTTTAACTTTTAAAATTATAAATTTAAGAATAAACATTAGTATGCATGAAATAAATAATGATTAATTGCATAAGTAATCATAAATGTTAGATAACATATAAAGACCCCGTCGTATTCGTATTGATCGGAATTAATCTCGACCCATGGTACCGTGTTGTCAAATGACGTGTTGCGTACATAAAGTACCGTGTTGTCAAATGACGTGTTGCGTACAATCATGAGGTCTTATTAACATAAATATAAATGTTAGTGAAGTTAATAAGAGTTAGATTACAGAAAATATAATTCAGGTGGTATAACCGACCATATATAACTTAAATAACATAAATATAAATGTTAGTGAAGTTAGTAAAAGTTAGATTACAGAAATATAATTCAGGTGGTATAACCGACCATATATAACTTAAATAACATAAATATAAATGTTAGTGAAGTTAGTAAAAGTTAGATTACAGAAATATAATTCAGGTGGTATAACCGACCATATATAACTTAAATAACATAAATATAAATGTTAGTAGTCCAAAATTTGATATATTCGAGTCTGAAAATTATTAATAATTTCATACCTTGATTAGTGATTCGTGATCGTTTGAGATATCTTTTAATTACACTAAGCTTTTCGTGCTGATAACGTGTTATAATTCAGTAGGCTTATAACTACCTTTAATGGTTATAAGAACAAAGAGAGAAAAAGAGAGAAGAAGGAGAGAAGAAATATTGATATTGATATTTCAAGAGAAATGGTGCACCTTAAATGGTTACCATACATGTCTATTTATAGTATAAAATATTACTATGCAAGAAATATAATAATAATAAAATTAACATCCAATCTAGATATTTTATAACACAATCTAGATATTTTATAACAGATATGATTTTTTGAGGCAGTGTACATTGGAAAATCTTGTGTACTCTTAAATCAGATTAATGCAGCGGATAGTTAAAATAATAATCAATTATTATTTTATAAACCATTTACAAAATTAAATATTAATATATTTAAATTTAATAAAACATGCACATGATTAACGATCTCAAATATCCAGTTACACCACTAATAATTGTCAAAATATGTAATTCACAAAGTGAGTAAACGATATACCTTTCTTGAAGAAACTAATTGAAGGAGAGAAACATACGATCAAAAGTATAACCGTCTCTTAGGATCAGGAATGGCAATGGATCGGATATGGATCGGATGATGCCATATCCACATCCATATCCATTTAATTTTTGCTCATCCATATCCATATCCATATCCATTTAACTTCAGTTCATCCGTCCATATCCATATCCGATGGATTATGCGGGTTAATGGATATCCGTTGGATATTAAATGTAATGTTAATCTAACGACAATCTTATCAATTTAACATAGATTATAACAAATGTAAATATTTATTCTTTATGTTTTTGATTTGTTACACATGATTTGATTGTAATTTGTCGCCGATTGTGAATTTAAATGAACAAAATACGTTATAATATATGTAGATATAAGTTTAAACTAATCTAAATACGTAACTTTGAATATTGTTAGTAACAATTTAATAATTGCGACTATCACAACTCTTATTTTCGTTAATAATTTACGAATTTGTAGGTTATATGTATATCAATATGTAGATTCAAATGCTTATATTTTAGTACGTATATATGTATATATAGATGTATTTCGGGTGATAATGGATATATCCGTGGATGATAAGTTGTCATTCACATCCGATCCATGAAATATTTAGATCATCCATATCCATATCCATATCCGTTAATCGTTCATTTACATCATCCATATCCATTATAAATGGATCGGATCGGGTGGATGTTCATGGATGAAACATCCATTGTCATCCCTATTTAGGATAGTCCACACTACACTTCAAACAACGTCAATGAATGCTAGTCCAAACCCAAGTAACTTATCAATATAATCAAGTTATATTAATAAGATTAAAATGATGCTTTTGAAAAGAGTAAAAGAAGACTAACGATGATTGTCTTCTTACAAAAATATCACAAAAGTTTTTGGGACTTGTTCTCTTTATCTTTTTTACTTACTCACATTCAAGGCTTAAAAATATATATAATAGGGAGGAAAAACTAAACCACCTCATGAGTCACATTTATTCGATTATTTAAACAGATACATGAGTCATCATCCACCAACTATTTATTTTTGTTGGCCACCAAGATTATTTAAATCATACATTTTGAAATCAAATTTCCATATTAGTTAAACGTAACAATCAAATGAGATTTTCTTTTTGTTCAAAACAAGATACGGAGTATATTATAAGTAAAGTGAAAATTCTCTCTATCATGTCACTTTCATGTGAATAGTAAATTAATTAATTTCGTTTCATTTACTATTCATATGAATAGTAAATGAATTAATTTCGATTTACTATTTTGTTACTTGAGTAATATATATACATCATATATATTTTATTTGACGTCTCGGTGTATATGTGTGTGACCCCGAAGGCTCAAATGAAGTTGGCCATATAGTTATATGTTGTACCTTACACATTAATTCTAATGTGAATTTGTTTTTTAATGTTTGTTCTATATTGAAGAAGATGTAGATATGGTTAGATATGGATCTAATTTTGATTTGTGAATAGGTGGTGATGATCTGATTTTATTTGAAGCCAATATAACTGTATTTTATGATTGTTTGTGATGGACGAAAATACCCTCACATGTGTGGCACATGTGAGGGTTAACTATTAAAATTTGACTTTAGTTAGTTAGGGCACCAATCACGTAAGTTAAACAAAATTTAGGTACTAACTACGCAAAAACAAAAAGTTTAGGTGTTGTCATGTTAATGTAAACAAACCACATGTACCAACGGCGTAATTTTTTCTTTTTGGAATATATAACAAGTGGATCAACAACTTGTGCAAAAGGTTCACAATACTGATCCAACCTTTCGAGTGTACGTACAGCTTGTCGTTTCTATTTTAACAAAATTGATACTCCGTATAAACCTCCAAATAGGCAATTATAAATTATAAATATATATTAATATATTATAATCTATCTATCTATATCTATATCTATCTATATCTATCTATATCTATCTATATACTTATATAAAAAAGAGATTTATTTAGCTTACTTGTCAACAAAACTATTTTTTAAGGGGTTAATGACAAGTGGAATTTACACTTGTCAAATTCTCAATGATTATGATTAAAATCCATTAAATAAATGATTAATAACAATATTAGAGAATTAAGAAATTTAAAAAAAAAAATTGAGAGCAATTTAGTACGCTTACACTTGTCAAATTCTCAATGATTATGATTAAAATTCATTAAATAAATGATTAATAACAATATTAGAGAATTAAGAAATTAATAAAAAAAAATGAGAGCAATTTAGTACGGGTAATTCTAAGAGATTGTTATAACTAACCAATTAAAAAATATACTTAATTATAGTAGAACACATCTATCCTTATAACAACTCACGAGTCAAATATAATTTGTTTAAGAAAAAAAAAGAATATAGCCCCTTACTCTATAGCAAGCCATATAGATTAATTGCCACTTGTGAATCAGTAGACCACTTACGACACATATTCATTATTGTGTTGTTATTCATTTATATGTCATTATTGTGAACCAAGATCGCTAGAGAAAAAAGTATTATGTTTTTATGTAACTAATCGTTAAACATATTTTGAGTAGCCGTGCAACGCACGAGCTCAACAACTAGTTATAAATATAATAAATTAATAAAAATTAGAATTAAAATAAAAAATTATATTACCTCCGTCTCATCTTAAGTGTCCACTGTTGACTTTTCAAAGTTTTTCTTTGTCAACTTTGACCGTAAATATTTTATTTGTGTTATATAATATTTGATGAAAATTATTTATTATTTATATAAATGAAAACACATTTAAAACTCAATTCATTCATATAATTTTCATCAAATGTTATATAGCACAAATAAAAATATTTACGGTCAAAGTTGATAAAGAAAGATTTTGAAAAGTGGGACACCTAAGATGGAACGGAGGGAGTAATATATTTCGTTCCCTTGAGGGAAACCATTATCCAATTGGCTTATGAGTCGAAGCGGTTCCAAGTTCCGTACAACCAATGACGACGCTCCACCGCCACAAAACCTATGCTATGCTCTAACTATCCATACTTGTTGTTTTCTCAATTTCATATTTTAATTACAAATATACAAAATTGAATCATTCATCAGATTACGATTCGTCATGGTCTGTGCTTCAATAGGACTAAAATACACAAGTTACATTTGCTTTATGATTAATGGACAACAAAACTCGTAACCTGTTAAGAAGAATTCAAGAGCTAGAAGATGGACATGTTCACCTCGAACAACAGATTTTAAACCTCGCTGCCAGCTCGTCATGTACACAGCAATGTCCGTTGAGAAGACGTTCAGGTGTCAAGGAGCTAACTGAAGCTCAGTATTTCAATATTTGCAGTCAATTGATCAGCCTATTCATATTACAGATGACAAAGGCTGCCTTATTTACAGGTATTTAAACATCTTATAGTAATTTTAGTTCAACTAGTTTATAAAAAGGAATTTGGCTGACAAAAAAAAAAAAATAAGAATTAATAAAAAAATATTTTCATTTGCATTACCAATTATCAAATCAACTGTTGAAATTTAGTTTATAAGACCATCTCTAATGGGGTGTGTTAGCCTCTTGTGTGCCTGCAACACCCCTTCAACACGCCTCTAACGCGGCGTGTTGTAGGCCTTCAAGGATGACGTGCGTACTAGGAGTACTTGAACAAAGATGGCGTGGAGGTTTATGGGTCAATTTTGATTGGTCGATTTTTTTTATTCACTATTTAATTCAACTTCCAATTATATTTTAACACATCTCCCAATACGTCACTCAACACTTCATCCCATTATTTTCCAGTTTACTAGCACGCCCATCAAGCACATCACCCCTACCCAGCAACACGTTAACACGCCATCAAAGTTAAATATGGTCGAATTTTGCTGACATAATAAAAATAATAAGAATAAACAATATATTTTATTTACATTACCAATTATCAAATCAACTGTTGAAATTTAAATTAATTGTTGAAATTCATATCAATATATGGTTAATATATGGTTTATTTGAAAGATAATGACAAAGACAATTGTAACATCACAATTTAAATTAATAATTGACATTCAAAGTTTAAGCTCATCTAAAGGTTGATATTTGATACAAGTTTTATTTTATATGAAGAGATGATATTAGTGTTAGGAATTCGGTAGTAGACCCTAACAAGAACATGTGATTTACAACAATCACATAACTCATATACAACAAACGAATAAGTGATACGATAAATAAAAGCATAAACGACACAGATATTTAACGTGATTATATCTCAACTCCAAATATGGAGAAGGGTTTGCTCCACGGACGCAAACCATAGAATTTTTCTTATTATTTTCATGCACACTTTTATAGGTTACATTAGGGTGTTTATATAGGCATAAAATAACAAGGAGACAACTTAAAGAGCAAGAAAACGCGTTTTTCCTCGTCAGGATCCCGGATAGGTTTAAGCCACACCGCGGCTGGAGGAGCTGCGTCGTGGCTTAAAGCATGATTTCGAAACTGACAGCATTGCAACCTTCGAACCTCAATCCAAGTGTTAAGCCATGGCGCACCTTAATGAGCCACGGCGTGCCTTAACACTAAAACGCAATTTTTCTTGTTATTTTGATATCCTTCACACATCCAACAATCTCCCACTTGAAGGATGATCTAAACACAACCAATTTTATCAACCTGATAGTGCTCTAAATGAACATATATTTAGGCGCAATATCTTCTAATATGTAAAGTTTTTAGTTACAATTGTTCTATTTTTAAGTTGTAATCGTTTAAATAAATAAATGCGAAGACGAAGCACGAAGATTAAAGAATTGAAGAAAAAGTGCCACTAAAACTGGAAAAGGGTCCTTAAAGCCATAGTGCACTCAAAAGCGTCCTAAAAAGTGAGTTAAAAGACTTGCGCGGATGTTGGGAGTTAAGGAAAATAATTTTTTGTGCAAATTAAAAATTGAGAAACGCAAAGTACAAGATATCTACGCGTACGAAAGGACGTTCAAAAATTCGGAACCGAGGCATAAACCGAGCATCAACGCGCGAGTCAACGGACCTAAAATTACGAGTCAACTATGCACAAGAATATAATATATATATATATATATATATATATATATATATATATATATATATATATATATATATATATATATATATATATATATATATTATATTATATATTAAAATAAATCGAGCAGCACATGTTTTAATTAAGATGAGTGCTGGCCAGACTGGCCATGCGATCGCATGGCTATAACACACAAAGCCCATGCTATCGCATGGGCTACAGGATTCAGAAAAGTACTATAAAAGGCCACGAATTCTGCTCGACTGATTACACTCTTTTCATTCTTTCTTCCTCTGTAAAGAATTATATATATTTATATTTATAATATTAAGTTTAAATTAAGTTTAATAATAATTGGGTTAATGTAAGAAATATTTTAAGGTTTTGTAAGTTGAAACTCTGTCCGTGTAACGCTACGCGATTAATCACCACTGTAAGCTATGTTCTTCCTTTTTAAATTAATGTCTCGTAACTAAGTTATTATTATGCTTATTTGAGACGAAGTAATCACGATGTTAGACAAAATATTATGATGGGTCATTGGATTTTGTACCATAATTTGGGTTTGGACAAAAGACCGACACTTGTGGACATTGGACTATGACAATTAATAGATGGGAGGTATTGTCTAATTGAGCGACAACTCATTGGAATCTGTCGAACCTATCTTCAAATTAGTTAATCTAATAATTATTAAAATGATTACCAATGTCCTATTTAGTGACGTTTATACGACATCGTTTACAATCATTTAATTAATCAATTGGATTGGGTAATTGATTATTCATTTTGGTCAAGTGGATAAATTAATATATCATGGACTAATTAAAACAGGGGTGGATTACATACAAGGGTAATTGGTGTAATTGTTAACAAAGTATTAAAACCTTGGATTACACGCAGTCGATAACCTGGTGTAATTATTAACAAAGTATTAAAACCTTGTTACAGTTTAAATCCCTAATTAGTTGGAATATTTGACTTCGGGAATAAGGTTAATTTGATGAGCATTTTATAATTATGACCGATGGACTATTATGGACAAAAATCAAATAGGTATAAAATAATCCAGGACAAAGGACAATTAACTCAGGGTAATAAATTAAAATCAAAACGTCAAACATCATAATTACGGAAGTTTAAATAAGCATAATAATTTTATTTCATATTTCATCGTACCTTTATTTACTGTCATTTTAATTACTGCAATTTACTTTATCGCAATTTAAATTCTGTCATTTATATTATCGTCATTTATCTTTACGTTTAAAATATAAAATCGACAAACCGGTCATTAAACGGTAAAACCCCCCTTTTATAATAATAATATTACTATATATAATTATATATATTTTATATAAATATAGTTGTTAAAAATATAGTACGTAATCACTAACTCCCTGTGGAACGAACCGGACTTACTAAAAACTACACTACTCTACGATTAGGTACACTGCCTATAGTGTTGTAGCAAGGTTTAGGTATATCCCATCTATATCTATATAAATAATTAAAACTTGTATCATATTTCGCCGTATTTCGTATTAAAAAGAATACTATTTCGTACACCACCTCGCACACATCAAGTTTTTTGGTGCCGCTGCCGGGGACCGCCATAAAACGCTATAAAAAAATTAGTTTTAATCTATTTTTGTAAAAATATAATAAGTTTTAAAAAAAACAAAAATATAAAAACATAAAAAAAACAAAAAATATATATCTATATTTTTAAGAGTTTAAATTAAAAAGTTTTTTTTTTTAGTTACAAAAACTAATAAGTTTTTTTTTCAAGTTTTTTTATATAAGTTTTAGTTATATTATATTTTCTATAAAATAAGAAAAAAAATCAAAGTAAAAAGTAAAAAAAATAAAAAAATACAAAACTGGGCCTCCACAATTTGAACCTGCATCGTAATCTGAATCTGCATCCATGCGATCGCATGGCTGCACCACTTTAAACTCATGCGACCGCATGAGACGGTCTGACAGGTTCTGATCCTAGTACCGTACGAATTAGGGTTAGGATTATTAATTATTATTTTTAATTAATTAGTAATTAGGGTTTTAATTAAATAATAATTAGTTTTAGTTTTATTTAATTTTGTATTTTAAGTTTTAATTAGTTTTATTAATATATAAATTAATACTTTTATAAAATAATAAAATAAAAATAATATTTTTATAAAAATTAGTAATTTTATCATTTTTAGTTTCTTTTAATATTTATTTTGTTTTTATCATTTAATTCGTAATTTGTATATATTTATCGTTCGTAATTAGTTTTAAACTTAGTATTTTGCCATAGTTATTTTATATTTCTAGATTTTTAGGCTTTGCCGTAAAATTCCTTAAGTGCTTTTTCTTTAGATTAAGATTTAGGCGCTTTAGAATTTTACGACGTCGCCTATAGCTTTTATATTTAATAGATTTTAGTGCTTTTTAAGTAATTACCGTTTTTGATATAGAATTTCTTTTAACCTTTAATACCTTTAGACGCAAGTTTTAATTTTTAGTTTTTAAACTTTTAAGTTTCGACGCTCTACTTTCTTATTATTATTTTTCGATTTTTTATTTTTCGACGTTTGTTTTTCGACTTTTTATTTTTCGACGCGCTTTTTCTTTCTCATTTCTACGCTCTAGTTTTTAGGACATAGACTTTTTATTTTCTTTAAACTTCGACGGAAAAATTATTTTAAGCAATTAAATTGATAGACATCCAAAATTTTCTGCTTCGTAGTAATAGATGGATTTGTTAGTGGCTGAGTTGTGGATTTTCCGACTTAAAGGATCCTGGCTCCCTGCTGCATCTTTTGGCTATTCAAAATGTGGGCAAAAGCAGAAAAGTCTATTAATTTGATAACTTATATAATTTATAATAGGATATTCAGTGAATGCACCGAGCAAAACGTTCACCACCTTTCATACGTTCACCACCTGTAACTCGATCAAGACATCTAGCCAATATTATCGCCGTTGATTTTTCTTTAGAATCATCATCTAGTCGACCAAGTACTCCAATTCAAATTTTCGATAATCTATTTTTTGAACCCGACCTCACAATTGAGAACCCGGAGGATATTCAAGGACAATTCAGAGATCCTGAACTAATAATCATTCTTCCGGAACCACAAATTACTCATCCAGAGATTGTCGAGGAAGAAACCATTAAATCAGAATCCTCTAGTGATTCAGATTCAATAAATTCAATTATGGAAGTAACGGAACCTCTAAGTATGGAAGATCGAATGAGAGCCACACGCACGGGCTAAGGACACGTCATTATTAAGCCAGACATTAATGCGCCAGATTATGAAATCAAAGGACAAATCCTACAGATGGTAACTAATCAATGCCAATATAGTGGTACTCCAAAAGAAGATCCAAACGAACATCTTCGAACCTTTAATAGGATCTGTACTCTATTTAAAATCAGAGAAGTTGAGGATGAACAGATCTATCTCATGTTGTTTCCCTAGACTTTAAAGGGAGAAGCCAAAGATTGGTTAGAATCGTTACCTGAAGGGGGGATTGATACATGAGATGTTTTAGTTGAGAAATGTCTTAAAAGATTCTTTCCAGCATCTAAAGCCGTGAGACTTTAAGGAGAAATTGTTACATTCGCGCAAAAGCCAAATGAAACTCTATATGAGGCATGGACAAGATTCGGAAAGTTATTGAGAGGATGTCCTCAGCACGGTTTAGACACTTATCAAATAGTACAAATATTCTACCAAGGTGTTGACGTTGCTACACGAAAAGACATCGACACAGCAGCTGGTGGTTCCATTATGAAGAAAATCGCAATTGAAGCTCACAAAATCATTGATAACACAGCATCCCACTCACATGAGTGGCACCAAGAAAAAGATATTTTTCGTTCATCTAAAGCGGCTAGAGCCAATTCTAGCCATGACTTTGATTCTGTTTCTGCAAAAATAGATGCTTTCGAGAGACGAATGGAAAAGATGACTAAAGATATTCACGCAATACGAATCAGTTGTGAGCAATGCGAAGGACCACACTTAACGAAAGATTGTCACATTGAGCAAACGATGGAACAACGTGAGAATGTTTCCTACATGAACCAAAGGCCGGGAAAAAATTATCAGAATAATTATCAACCGCCAAGGACAAACTTCAATCGAAATCAAAACATTCTTTACAATCCAAATGGACCCAACAATAACTCGTACAACCCACAAGGTCCGAATAACCAACCAACTCAAAACAACACTTTCAATCAACAAAGACCTAGCTTGTATAAACCACCACAACAAACCGAAGAGAAAAAGCCAAATCTAGAAGAAATGATGGCAAAGCTAATGGAATCTCAAACACAATTTATTACATCTCAAACCCAAACAAATGAGAGGTTTGATCAGTCATTAAGAACTCAACAAGCTTCCATTTTGAATCTAGAAAAACACGTAGGTACTCTTGCTAGCATGATGAGTGAGAGGGAACAAGGAAAGCTACCGAGTAATACTGAAGTAAATTCTCGGAATGAGAATGTTAACATGGTGTCAACAAATTCTGAAAAATCAACACCAGAAGATGGGAAGGTTTTAGATGTGAGTAATAATGAAGAAGTTACAACACCACCACCACCCGAGTATGTAAAGCCAGTGGTGGCACCATACAGACCACCCATCCCGTTTCCAAGAAAAGGAGTTGAGAATGAGCAAGTAATATGTAATAAAGTTTGTGATACCTCTGGAAAGAAGAAGAAGAATAAGAAAGTACAAGAAACAAAAACCATAAAGATAAACCCGATGAAAACAGTTCCACCGAAACCTCTACCCAGGTTGGGTAATCCGGGTGAATTTATTGTTCCTTGTCTACTTAGTGATTGTATCATGTATGATGCACTAGCAGATTTAGGTGCGAGTGTGAGTGTTATGCCTCTTTCATTATATAAGAGATTAGGAGTAGGTGAGTTAAGTCTAACGGAAATGAGTGTTCGACTCTTTGATCAAACCATTAAGCACCCAATTGGAATTGCTGACGACCTACCCATTTAAGTGGGTAATTTAACCTTTTTACTCGAATTTATTGTCATTGACATAGAAGAGGACCCAAACATTCCTCTAATTTTAGGTCGACCATTCTTAGCGTCCACCGGGGCGTTATTTGATGTAAGAAAAGGTAGAATGACACTTAGTGATGGTGACAAATCGGTCACCTTTGTGATTCGAAAGTCTAAATCGCCACCAACCAAAACCGTTGAACCAACAAAAATGATTGGTAAGAACCATGTTGTTTTACCAACTCCAACGGTAGTGCTTAACAATAATAAAACGCCTAAGTGTGGGGAAGATGAAGTAAAACCTAATGATGACCTGATAACAAAGAACCCCGTTGTTGATACGAAATTAAATGACCCCGTTATTAACAGTTCAATGAAGAAACTTATTAAACGGATTCGCGATGCTTGAGCCAATGGGAACTTTAAGTTATGTAACCGGTTAGTATCCAATCTATCGCCTAAAGAAAAGGCAAAACTAGTTGAATTTGTGGATATTACATAGGAATCCGACCAATGGCTTAAAGCAAAAGTCACAGATATGCAAGTTGATTATGGTCCAAAAGAAATTGACGATGAAGTTAATCACAATTTCGACACCACAGCTACCTAAGTGTGGGGAGATTCAAATGTTCTAAAAAGAAAACGCTGTCTAGAGTTAGTTGTTTTGTTCTCGTGTAGTTCCGAGAATGGAATCCGATTGGTCTTTTCCACTAGAAGACACTAAAGAACTAGTTTTCTCCCCCATTCTGAATTTTTGTTTTGTAGGTTTTATATTAAATTAATATGCATTTTTAAATTTAAGTTTTGTGTGAATTTAAAAACAAAATTTACTTTATTTCATTAAGTATAAAAAAATGATTTCTAAAATTCGTCGTAAGTTAAAGACTAGATCATAGAATCGAAATTGCTTTACCCAAAAACGGGGCAAAAAATTTTGTTATCATTACTTATATTACTGAACTAAAGTATGCCAAAAAAAAAAATTTAAAAACCCGAAAATCTTTGTTTTTAAAAACAATCGCTTTAAAACGACAAATTTTAAATTTTGTCGAGGGACGGACTAGGTAAACATACCGAAACTACCTAAAGTAAAAGGAAACAAAATTTTTAAAAAAAATTATTCATTTAAATTGTTTTAATAAATAAAGGTTTTATAAAAAAATATACATATACATATATATATATATATATATATATATATATATATATATATATATATATATATATATATATATATATGTTTGTAGTTTATCTTATGTAAAACAGGGTAAAACAGCGCACTTTCAAAGACTGACATTAAGTTCAGCAAAAGCTACTAATTTTGATGATAAGACGCAAAACATATGTTGAATTACAACAAAAGGAATGAACGATGAGGCGCCCCATCTATCATTCGACGAGCTTAGTAATTACAAACTGGGTATTTTTAATCACTTTTCTACACTAATCACCCTCATGAATTTATAATTATAGTCTGATTTCATGCAAATGAGGGCATTGCATTATCTCAAGTGTGGGGAAGGGTTATAAATTCTCTCGGGTTTACACTTAGTTTAATTGCCAAATTTTGCGAAAATTTGAAAAATTTTCAACTAAATAAATTCAAAATCATGTTTATACATATTTATGAACGATAAAACTAGGTGTTAATGCCGAAATTATTGTTACCTCGGAGAGAACATAAATGGAGAAACAACCCAAAACGCTTGAATTCATTTAAAATGGAATAAAGGAGAATAAAAAGGCAAAGAAAAATAAAAGCTAAGTGTGAAAAGAATTTACCAAGTTCTTTAAAACATATATCACATATTTTGTACAAGATTATTGCAGGTACTTTTGCTTTGGACTAAACTAATCATTTTTACCCGATTTATTGTAATACCTTTGAAAGAATAGATGGATCTACATGATGAATCAATTCCATCATTAAAAGGAAGTAAAGTCTTTCGAAAAAGACACGCGCTTCTTGATTTAGGTTAGGAAGTTGTCGTTCAGACCAGCTGTAGGTTGATGAAAAATCTAGACAAGTCATCTCTAAAATCAGCAGGAAATCCACGGACCTCAGCATCAAACAGGGTCGCCATGTGGTCAGACTTATCCTAACCTTGAAAGGATATGTCTTGTAAAATGGGGAGGGCACCGTACAAATTAGCTTGATAAGACTAATGAATCAGACCCCCAGAAAGGATAATCTCCTTAAAGATTAAAAATCAGTTTTTAAGCCTGATATTACTCAATCTTTGAGATTGACCTTAAAGATTGAGAATTAAAAACTCATGGAATTCAATGATATCTAAACTCGATCTTGAACGATAAAATATTTTGATCAAATTAAAACCGATTTGTTTTCTGAAAACCCATTTTCAATGCGTTCATTACCATTGAACGTAAAATCCTAAGAATTCACCGGAATTCATTAGATCACCTGAACCAAATCGGGTGTCAACCGTAAGAACGGTGGTTGCATAGCATGGTCGAAGACAGGACCTTGTGCCAGACTGAAAAATTATAGGGTGATCTTTACTATTTCTCCTACAAAGGATAGTAATTGCATCCGACACGTTGTGGACCATGAACATCTGCATGTCATTAGACATTGCCTTAACAGTTGCTTGTTCAACGCTTTCCTTTACAACCGGACGGTCGTTTACCGAAAGGTAATATACGGGACAAGTAAACTGGACGTGTGCTTTCCTAATACAAGGTTAGCAAGTGGGTGACACAAAACCGCAAGTTTTGAGCTAAAATTTTCAAATTTGAAACCCATAAAAACAATTTGCAAACACCGGTGAAAGGTTATTCCGGAAAACTTATCTAGGGTAAAAGCTAGAATGAATTTTCAAAAGATCAAATGTTTTCATAAAGATCCAATTTCCTTAAAGGATCTAAATTTTCATAGTCATGTGGGACTGTAAACCACATTGTTACTATCATTATTTATACTGTCGTATTATCACTGATGTATAAAGTGTGAGAATAAAAAGTGATTCGAGTGAAGTGTGATTTAATTTCAAGTTATGTATTGCTTGAGGACAAGCAACGCTCAAGTGTGGGGATATTTGATAGTGCTCTAAATGAACATATATTTAGGCGCAATATCTTCCAATATGTAAAGTTTTTAGTTACAATTGTTCTATTTTTAAGTTGTAATCGTTTAAATAAATAAATGCGAAGACGAAGCACGAAGATTAAAGAATTGAAGAAAAAGTACCACTAAAACTGGAAAAGGGTCCTTAAAGCCATAGTGCACTCAAAAGCGTCCTAAAAAGTGAGTTAAAAGACTTGCGCGGATTTTGGGAGTTAAGGAAAATATTTTTTTGTGCAAATTACAAATTGCGAAACGCAAAGTACAAGATATCTACGCGTACGAAAGGACGTTCGAAAATCCGGAACCGAGGCATAAACCGAGCATCAACGCGCGAGTCAACGGACCTAAAATTACGAGTCAATATGCACAAGAATATAATATAATATATATATATAATTATATATAATATATTATATATTAAAATAAATCGAGCAGCCCACGTTTTAATTAAGATGAGCCAGACTGGCCATGCGATCGCATGGCTATAACACACAAAGCCCATGCGAACGCATGGGCTACAGGATTCAGAAAAGTACTATAAAAGGCCACGAATTCTGCTCGACTGATTACACTCTTTTCATTCTTTCTTCCTCTGTAAAGAATTATATATATTTATATTTATAATATTAAGTTTAAATTAAGTTTAATAATAATTGGGTTAATGTAAGAAATGTTTTAAGGTTTTGTAAGTCGGAACTCTGTCCGTGTAACGCTACGCGATTAATCACCACTGTAAGCTATGTTCTTCCTTTTTAAATTAATGTCTCGTAACTAAGTTATTATTTTGCTTATTTGAGATGAAGTAATCATGATGTTAGACCAAATATTATGATGGGATTATTGGATTTTGTACCATAATTTGGGTTTTGATAAAAGACCGACACTTGTGGACATTGGACTATGACTATTAATAGATGGAGGGTATTGTCTAATTGAGCGACAACTTATTGGAATCTGTCGAACCTATCTTCAAATTAGTTAATCTAATAATTATTAAACTGATTACGAATGTCCTATTTAGTGACGTTTATACGACATCGTTTACAATCATTTAATTAATCAATTGGATTGGGTAATTGATTATTCATTTTGGGCAAGTGGATAAATTAATATATCATGGAATAATTAAAACATGGGTGGATTACATACAAGGGTAATTGGTGTAATTGTTAACAAAGTATTAAAACCTTGGATTACACGCAGTCGATAACCTGGTGTAATTATTAATAAAGTATTAAAACTTTGTTACAGTTTGTGACGACCCAGAAATTTTCGACCAAATTTAAACTTGATCTTTATATGTTGCCGACACGATAAGCAAAGTCTATAATGTTGAGTCTCAAAATTTTTGAACTGTTCATATATTCATTTGACCTTCGACTAGTTCCGACGATTCACGAACAACTATTTGTAAATAAATACATATTTATTTAGATATACATCTATATATTAATATGAAATATAATTTAAAGTATTATATGATATGATTTAATTAATTATGTAAATAAAATAATATATGATATTATTATTAAAAGAACATTTTGATGACCTGAACTGGTGGCTCGTGATGAATCAAACCTGTTAATTATCAATCAATTAGTTAAGAGATCATAAATAGAAGATCATAAATGAAAAAGTGTAATCATGTTTCAAACATAACATTTGATGCATACAATAAAAATGTGTCTTAATTGATGTAGTTGTTGTGAGCTTTAATTAGTTTATGATGGGATTAATATTTTATTAGTTATGATTAATGGTTTAGTTGCTATTAATTTGTATTTATCAATTAGTGGTGTAGTGGGTCTAGTATGATTGTAGTATATTTAAGAAGTTTAACAAATTAACATTTCAGTCTATTTAGTAGAACACGCTTTACATTTGATATGATATTATATTTATCATTACTTTATCGTTATTGTTACTATATCATATGGATTCATGAATCTAGTAAACATCACTATCCATTTTGAAATTTTTCCTTATTTCCTGCTCTGATTGAAAAACTTGTCGATGATATTTAATTATAAATCAAATGAGTATTGTCTGTTAATATCTCAATCATTCAAGACTTACTTTCTAATATCAATTACACTTATTTCAAATTGATAAATTAAATAGAAAATAAAGAAGAACACAAGTCGACACCCACATCATTTTTTTTATTACCTATCCATATCCATCACTTTCCATCTTTAATTAAAATATTTTCATCTATCTATGATATAGATATGCATACATACAAAAATAAATGATAAGAACACACACTTCATCACCACTACTATGATCTCTTTTCTATTTTTCTTCATGAACTACCACAGTCATCATCTCCGGGGAACCCCTCCTACTCTCACCACCTTAAACTATCTACAATGTTATTGTTTTCTGTTTTCATACGACCACTCATCACTTTGGTTCACCCACCATCGACCATCTTAAACCCGATCACCACCTTCATTAGTGTGTTTGTTTATGTTTCAATCTAAACCCACTTCAAACCAAGAACAACCCAATCACCTCTCTTCTTCAACCATCTCCATCACCTAGCTTGATAACCAACAAGATAATTGCTACTTGTTTCCTTTCTCTGTCGAGTAAAGAAATCAAACTGAAACCTTCACCTTTGCATCACCATTACTGCACGACTATTACAGGTTTCTGTTTCTATTTAAGCGAACACCACAATCACCACCATTGAGCCACCCTAAACAAGCCACTTCACCTTGATCAAACCCCAAAACCTCCCTTAATCTTTACAATCATACATATATGTATATGTATTTTGCTAAACGAATAGCAAAGAAGGAGAATCAACAAACCATCATCAAACCATAACCGTAACTGTACCTGTCACTAATTAGTTTATGTTACAACCAACCTACACAATCATCATAATAACCTCATAGTGAACTGATCGTTTCTGCCATTCGAATCCCCAAACACAAACACCTTCAAACCTACTGCTCGTTTCTAACTGTTATTATTTGAGCAGGCTGCTGCCTGCTATGGTTGGTTGTTCCAATATCACGATAACCAGACGCACCCTCGAATCAGCGAAACACCGTGTCTTCCTGTACAATTATTACAGACGAAAGTTCTACAGCTCACAAACATTAGGAGACCATCAAAACGCAACTATACGAGAACGAATGCTATGATACAAAGTGAAGATTAAAGGCACAAAATAATGGTAAAAATTTATACACTATACAAGTAAATTAGCAGATATAAATCAAAGACTTCCATTATATATATATGACTTAATCAACGATTGAAGTTTTATCTTTTATTTTTTTATTGGTATACAACCTTGAGCAGTTATACACAGAAATAATCATCTTCAAAACAGTAAAGGAAAAAATTAATTTATGAAAGCAAAATAACCTTTACAATTTGTGGCAACTAATTTAACATTCAAAATAATATACCTAATTCTCACTTAAACAATAATAATTCTTATGGGTTCGGTGGAGAAAGGTCGAGAACTGAGAGTGATACAGAGGACCACAATAATTTGAAGAACATCTTTAATTTCTACTATTGTTCTACCAAATATGTATACAGAAATTATATAGGGATTAAAGAAATTAAGAAAATACCATTGAATCGATTACCTACTTGATTTAATTGATGGATCGAATGCTTGATCGATTGTTGGCGATTATCGTGGATAATGAAGACTGACAATGATGAATCGACAATTTACTAAACCTTGATGATTGATGCTCGATCGATTTTTAGATTTAGGAATTGAAGAAACCTTGAACTGTTATTTTTTTTTCTTCCTGAGTGTCGATCTGTTTTCACGATCTGTTTAGGCCACCAACAAAAGCAAATCCATTACTTATTATCATATTATTATTATTATTATTATTATTATTATTATTATTATTATTATTATTATTATTATTATTATTATTATTATTATTATTATTATTTATTATTTATTATTATTAATATTTATTATTTATTATTATTATTATTTTTGTCAATATTAATATTTTTATTATTATTATGATTATGAATACTATGATTTTAATAAGAGTATGATTATAAAATTAATAAAAATTATAAATGCAAATTTAAAAATGAAAATGAATAAAATTATAATTAAATTATAAACATAATATATATATATATATATATATATATATATATATATATATATATATATATATATATATATATATATATATTCTGATATTAAAATAAACAAAAATAACGTAAGATATTAATTACTACTACAAAGTTTATAAGTCATAAAAGATCAGTATAAAGATATATAAAATTATTATTTTTAACAATAAGATTATTAATTTTAACATTATTATTATTATTAGTATCATTTTTATTATTACTAGTATCATTATTATTATTATTATACCAACTACATTATCATTACTTTAGTACTATTCTAATTATTATTTTTGCAAACAAAAGATATTTATATAACAATAGAATTATTACATATATAATAAGTATATCTAATTACCACTTTCATATAAAAATAACATATATAGATATGTATAACATTTGGGATAATAAATACATTACTATTTATATAAATAATATATTATATAATTAATATAAAAACTAGGTTGAATACCATTATATGTTCATTATATATTTTAATATATATAGTTGATATAGGTTCGTGAATCCGAGGCCAACCCTACATTTGTTCAATGACGTCATATGTATTTTTTACTACAAAATACAATATTGTGAGTTTCATTTGTTCCCTTTTACTCTTTACATTTTTGGGACTGAGAATACATGCGCTGTTTTTACAACTGCTTTATTAAATGCTTTTGAAATATCTTTTGAACTGCGAATACATGAAATGCTTTTATAAATGTTTGACGAGATAGACACAAGCAAAACATTCATCGAATGAATTATTATGCAGACAGAAGTTCTGCGGATTATTATTGAATTATGTGGACATGATAATTGCCACCGTTGAATTATGTGGACATGATAATTGCCACCGTTGAATTATGTGGACATGATAATTGCCACTAATTAATATGAATGTTATGTATCGAGAGAATGATTTTTATACACAGGTTATGTGTATTAGTTTTTGTGCACGAGATATGTGTACGGTTACTAAGATTTATGAAAAATGATTTCGTACACGAGAAAGGTGTGCTGTATTTAAAAGATATCGCATGTACATTACAGGTGGGTATAGGATTCGGGCCCATTTGTACCATGCAGTATTTAAATCTTGTGGTCTATCAAAATGATGAATTTTATTATTTTATGATAAACCTATGAACTCACCAACCTTTTGGTTGCCACTTTAAGGCATGTTTATTCTCAGGTATGAAAGAAACCTTCCGCTGTGCATTTGCTCATTTTAAAGACATTACTTGGAGTCGATCACCGCAATGGAACCAGATGTTGGTGACTTCGTCCAGATGGATTAGGACGGGGTATGACATGTGGTATCAAAGCGGTGGTCTTAGCGAACCAGGTCTTGCATTAATGTGTCTTACTAATAGTCGTTAGGATGCATTAGTGAGTCTGGACTTCGACCGTGTCTGCATGTCAAAAGTTTTGCTTATCATTTCGTGTCAAAAATTACCTGCTTATCATTCTTAGGGAATCACTTGCTTATCATTCTTAATCTAGACATATCTTACTGCCTGGATTGCATGAAAAGTGTATAGACAAAATTCATATCTTAGCGTATCTGCTACTTCATATCTTAGCGTATCTGTTACTGTAACTTTGCCTGACATATTCCGTAGATTCCTCCGTAACTTATGGGATTTTAGTATTATATATGCATATGTAAATTATGTATTGCATGGTACTAATCTACATCCTATAATCTATTTCTTATCGAAAATCCTTCATCTGATTGTACGAGATGAATCCCTCAACCAGTTCGAGTCCCTTAGATTTTGATAGCTATCTCGATAGTTATTCCGACAGCTATTCCGACATGGATGTTCACCTAAGCTCCAAAAGCAGCGTCACCAGAATAAATCAACCAATTCATCTAATGGGTTCGTAGTCGACCTAATCAATGGAGAAGCGAAGAAGGCGATCCCTTCCACCAACCGAATTCACCTATTGGCGAAGAACTTGACGCACTTACCGACGAACCAGTCCGAAACACCATTTTCACCATCATTTCCCGAATATCTCGCCATGATTATATAATATCTCAAAATTCAAAACCTTATTCATCTGCTCGTTCCTACCGACAATCATCCCGGAGTAATCGAAGAAGTCAACGAGCTTCGCGCCTGAGTAAATAATTTTTGGAGAATATGGTGCAAAATTTACCAGCTTCAGCAACGTCATCGGAACCAACAGTACCATCAGTAACAGCACCAGTACCATCAACAATTCATGCCTCAACATCTCATTCTGTATCTCGAGTATAAATTATCATTCTACGAATCATTCTACATCATTTATCTTCATTCGACATGGCAATTATGTAATCTCTAATGTTTTAGAGATTATATATTCTTATTCTAACGGTAAATCAAATGAGTCTAATATCATATTGACTCATTAAAATCCCTGACTACATCTGAAGAAAATATATATGTATATATGTTTTCATAAGGATTGTAATTAGAAATTCTTTTGTACATACTATTAATGGTGAAAATATTTTAACGGGTAGGTAATACCCGAGGAATATTTAGATTTCACATTAATAAGTTACACTGTACCTTCTTCGAATTTGATTCAACAGTCATTTATTATCTTACTTACATCCACAGATATACGTATCCATTCATCGCAGAATAACCATTTTCATTCAATTTCATATTTGAATTTTTACCTATCAGAATTCAACAAGTGACATAATGAAGAAAACATTGGACAAAATAAAATTTGTTAGAAACAAACAAATTAACTATGAAGAAAATTTTGTTTAGAATCCATGCTAACTGTTCCTAGCTAACTGTTCCTAGCTAACTGGTTACATTTTTATTTATCGCAATTTATTTATCGCATTTTATTTATCGCAATTTTAATTCTCGCAATTTTATTTATCGTCATTTAAATTATGTTATTTATTTACGCACTTTAAATATCGGGACACGTATACAAAGTTTTGACATATCATATCGATGCATCTATATATATTATTTGGAATAACCATAGACACTCTATATGCAGTAATGATCGAGTTCTCTATACAGGGTTGAGGTTGATTCTACAATAATATATATAGTTTGAGTTGTGATCGAGTCTGAGACATGTACACGGGTCACGATACGTATTAATTAATTCGAATATTATATATTAAACTATATACGAAATATTGGACTGTTAACTGTGGACTATCGATTGTGGACTAATAACATTGGACAATTAAAGTGAATTAAAATATTGATTATAACATATGAAACTAAACATTTCTTCAAGTGCGCCACTTGATTTCATCTTAAACTTCATTTGTATCTTGACAATTGCAATCTGCGTTCAAAACTTTCATGATTCTTGAAAACACCTCAATCGAGAGGATGAACCAACCGCACTTCATCTACAGAAAGAAAGATTGATGCGTATAGTTATGCACCTGAAAACTCTCGGAAACTGAGTAAACGTTTAACACGTAGCTGTGCTAATTCCTTTAGCGTTATTATTACCAAAAATAACTTTGCAATCTTTTTCCAAATTAGTTAATTTTGTCACAGCTCCAGCAAGTCAACTTCGACTTTTCATTCGAAATAACCTTATTATAACCTTGATATATATGCGTGCTCTTTTATTGTTACCGGAGAATCGTTTATATCCCACCACATTAACTGTAAACTTACCAAAACTTCGTTGATCTTTGACTTTCTGAAAAGTTATTATATTCATTGAAACCCTATCATCTACTCATCTGCATCTGATAACGAGAATTACCATACCAATTATCGGGAAATAGCAATCAGTATTTTGAATCTCGCAATGTCTCTACATCAACAGTTAAACATATACATATAGCATTTATCTCTTGGAATTAAGATTTTCCATTCTGAAATTCTGAAAAGCACCTAGTCTGCGAATTACTACTCAGAATGTTGAAAAAGCTAAATGAAGCACCAGAAACTATAGATAACTGTAAACGACCTTAACCGTCGAAAGTATGATGATAAAGAATAGAGTGTTGGAAATGCTCGATAGAAAATTTAGTACCAAAAAGCGAATTATGCGAAATTATGAAGGAGACTATGGACAAATCACAAGAGCTAAACTTGTACATAAAGAATCCTGATGATTCTGTTTCTGATGAAATCTTTAGAAAATATCTTGCTCCGTACTCATGTTAAATCTTGTGGAAAAATCTTTCTTCACCAACCTTCGATCTTAGAAATTTCAAAATATCATCATAAATATCTTCGATATTTCTGAGGATATTTTCATAAATATTCTTGTCCGAAATTATTTATCTCTTCACGCTATCTATGTTACATCATAAAGGAAACTGTATAGTTTCTTTATTCTGTAAACTTTCGAGTTTAAATTCTGAATGTTTTTGAAGTGTTGGGGAACTGATGCACGAGTTAGTATAATATAATGACACTTGATCAATGTGATTATATTACAGTAAGTCATGCTGAGTTTCTAATGGAACGTGATGATTCACAGACTATAACGTCATCATGTGCCATTTACATGACTCTTACATTCTACCTAATCTATAAATATATCAAGAACATATTCTCTTGATAAGTCCTATCTTTTCTGTTGAATTCTGGTAAATTAACCAATCCAGATCGTGCTATCACAATCTCTCTTAGAACGTTAGTCATGTTCAATCGAAATTCCATACCTACAAATTCTGGATCATTATTTGCTTAATTTAAAGTCGGGAAGAGAAAACAAAAGCATGGAGCTCCGAAATATAAGGGAGGATATAAAGCCGATAACAACACATAAATTACAAACCGTGTATATCAATGTTTATCGCAACATAAAGACACGGAAAAAATTAAAAACACTATAACCCCAAGGGCGAAGTGGAAGAAAACAGATTCCTCCGGTGGAAGTTGGAAAAGGAGAATTATTGTTGCGATAGTGAGGATAAGGACAAGGATCAGAACCGAATTACGCATTTTCACAATCTTTTGAATTTGGGAATTAAGTATAGAAATGGTGAAAATAATGGAACGGAAGAGTTTAATTTATGATGGAAATACCAGACAGAGTAATCAAGACAGATCTCTGCATTTAATTAGGGAGATCCTGATTTCCTTATTAGCCGAAGAATCAAATCTTATAGATTTTCAAAGATTTTTTTTTAAATTCCTTAAATTCTAGAAATCCACCGTGACTACGTCAAAAGTTATGACGAATCTCTATTTAATCGTTTCACTCTTTTGTGATAACTTCACTCGTGCTCTTCAAATAATGGAATTGTTTTATCTGCATTACTCATTTATGATAAAACTTCTATTTATCAATTCATATTCGTAATGAAAACATTTTTATTTTTAGCCATGACCACCTCACTCAAATTTCGGGACGAAATTTCTTTAACGGGTAGGTACTGTGACGACCCGGAAATTTTTGACCAAATTTAAACTTGATCTTTATATGTTGTCGACACGATAAGCAAAGTCTATAATGTTGAGTCTCAAAATTTTTGAACTGTTCATATATTCATTTGACCTTCAACTACTTCCGACGATTCACGAACAACTATTTGTAAATAAATACATATTTATTTAGATATACATCTATATATTAATATGAAATATAATTTAAAGCATTATATGATATGATTTAATTAATTATGATATTATTATTAAAAGAACATTTTGATGACCTGAACTGGTGGCTCGTGATGAATCAAACCTGTTAATTATCAATCAATTAGTTAAGAGATCATAAATAGAAGATCATAAATGAAAAAGAGTAATCATGTTTCAAACATAACATTTGATGCATACAATAAAACTGTGTCTTAATTGATGTAGTTGTTGTGAGCTTTAATTAGTTTATGATGGGATTAATATTTTATTAGTTATGATTAATGGTTTAGTTGCTATTAATTAGTATTTATCAATTAGTGGTGTAGTGGGTCTAGTATGATTGTAGTATATTTAAGAAGTTTAACAAATTAACATTTCAGTCTATTTAATAGAACACGCTTTACATTTGATATGATATTATATTTATCATTACTTTATCGTTATTGTTACTATATCATATGGATTCATGAATCTAGTAAACATCACTATCCATTTTGAAATTTTTCCTTATTTCCTGCTCTGATTGAAAAACTTGTCGATGATATTTAATTATAAATCAAATGAGTATTGTCTGTTAATATCTCAATCATTCAAGACTTACTTTCTAATATCAATTACACTTATTTCAAATTGATAAATTAAACAGAAAATAAAGAAGAACACAAGTCGACACCCACATCATTTTTTTTATTACCTATCCATATCTATCACTTTCCATCTTTAATTAAAATATTTTCATCTATCTATGATATAGATATGCATACATACACAAATAAATGATAAGAACACACACTTCATCACCACTACTATGATCTCTCTTCTATTTTTCTTCATGAACTACCACAGTCATCATCTCCGGGGAACCCCTCATACTCTCACCACCTTAAACTATCTACAATGTTATTGTTTTCTGTTTTCATACGACCACTCATCACTTTGGTTCACCCACCATCGACCATCTTAAACCCGATCACCACCTTCATTAGTGTGTTTGTTTATGTTTCAATCAAAACCCACTTCAAACCAAGAACAACCCGATTATCTCTCTTCTTCAACCATCTCCATCACCTAGCTTGATAACCAACAAGATAATTGCTACTTGTTTCCTTTCCCTGTCGAGTAAAGAAATTAAACTGAAACCTTCACCTTTGCATCACCATTACTGCACCACTGTTACAGGTTTCTGTTTCTGTTTAAGCGAACACCACAATCACCACCATTGAGCTACCCTAAACCAGCCACTTCACCTTGATCAAACCCCAAAACCTCCCTTAATCTTTACAATCATACATATATGTATATGTATTTAGCTAAACGGATAGCAAAGAAGGAGAATCAACAAACCATCATCAAACCATAACCGTAACTGTACCTGTCACTAATTAGTTTATGTTACAACCAACCTACACAATCATCATAATAACCTCATAGTGAACTGATCGTTTCTGCCATTCGAATCCCCAAACACAAACACCTTCAAACCTACTGCTCGTTTCTAACTGTTATTATTTGAGCAGGCTGCTGCTTGCTATGGTTGGTTGTTCCAACATCACGATAACCAGACACACCCTCGAATCAGCGAAACACCGTGTCTTTCTGTACACTTATTACAGACGAAAGTTCTACAGCTCATAAACATTAGGAGACCATCAAAACGCAACTATACAAGAACGAATGCTATGATACAAAGTGAAGATTAAAGGCACAAAATAATGGTAAAAATTTATACAATATACAAGTAAACTAGCAGATATAAATCAAAGACTTCCATTATATATATATATATATATATATATATATATATATATATATATATATATATATATATATATATGATTTAATCAATGATTGAAGTTTTATCTTTTATTTTTTTATTGGTGTACAACCTTGAGCAGTTATACACAGAAATAATCATCTTCAAAACAGTAAAGGAAAAAATTAATTTATGAAAGCAAAATAACCTTTACAATTTGTGGCAACTAATTTAACATTCAAAATAATATACCTAATTCTCAATTAAACAATAATAATTCTTATGGGTTCGGTGAAGAAAGGTCGAGAACTGAGAGTGACACAGAGGACCACAATAATTTGAAGAACATCTTTAATTTCTACTATTATTCTACCAAATATGTATACGGAAATTATATAGGGATTAAAGAAATTAAGAAAATACCATTGAATCGATTACCTACTTGATTTAATTGATGGATCGAATGCTTGATTGATTGTTGGACATTATCGTGGATAATGAAGACTGGCAATGATGAATCGACAATTTACTAAACCTTGATGATTGATGTTCGATCGATTTTTGGATTTAGGAATTGAAGAAACCTTGAACTGTTATTTTTTTTTCCTTCCTGAGTGTCGATCTGTTTTCACGATCTGTTTAGGCCACCAACTAAAGCAAATCCATTACTTATTATCATATTATTATTATTATTATTATTATTATTATTATTATTATTATTATTATTATTATTATTATTTATTATTATTATTATTATTATTATTTATTTATTATTATTAATATTTATTATTTATTATTATTATTATTTTTGTCAATATTAATATTTTTATTATTATTATGATTATGAATACTAAGATTTTAATAAGAGTATGATTATAAAATTAATAAAAATTATAAATGCAAATTTAAAAATGAAAATGAATAAAATTATAATTAGATTATAAGCATAATATATATATATATATATATATATATATATATATATATATATATATATATATATATATATATATATATATATATATATATATATATATATATATATATATATATATATATATATATATTCTGATATTTAAAAAAAATGACGTAAGATATTAATTACTACTACAAACTTTATAAGTCATAAAAGATCAGTATAAAGATATATAAAATTATTATTTTTAACAATAAGATTATTAATTTTAACATTAGTATTATTATTATTATCATTTTTATTATTACTAGTATCATTATTATTATTATAACAACTACATTATCATTATTATTATCATTACTTTAGTAGTATTCTAATTATTATTTTTGCAAACAAAAGATATTTAAATAACAATAGAATTATTACATATATAATAAGTATATCTAATTACTACTTTCATATAAAAATAACATATATCTCTATATAGATATATATAACATTTGGGATAATAAATACATTACTATTTATATAAATAATATATTATATAATTAATATATAAACTGGGTTGAATACCATTATATGTTCATTATATATTTTAATATATATAATTGATATAGGTTCGTAAATCCGAGGCCAACCCTACATTTGTTCAATGACGTCATATGTATTTTTACTACAAAATACAATATTGTGAGTTTCATTTGTTCCCTTTTACTCTTTACATTTTTGGGACTGAGAATACATGCGCTGTTTTTACAACTGCTTTATTAAATGTTTTTGAAATATGTTTTGAATTGCGAATACATGAAATGCTTTTATAAATGTTTGACGAGATAGACACAAGCAAAACATTCCTCGAATGAATTATTATGCAGACAGAAGTTCTGCGGATTATTATTGAATTATGTGGACATGATAATTGCCACCGTTGAATTATGTGGACATGATAATTGCCATCGTTGAATTATGTGGACATGATAATTTCCACCATTGAATTATGTGGACATGATAATTGCCACTAATTAATATGAATGTTATGTATCGAGAGAATGATTTTTATACACATGTTATGTGTATTAGTTTTTGTGCACGAGATATGTGTACGGTTCCTAAGATTTATGAAAAATGATTTCGTACACGAGAAAGGTGTACTGTATTTAAAAGATATCGCATGTACATTACAGGTGGGTATAGGATTTGGGCCCATTTGTACCATGCAGCATTTAAATCTTGTGGTCTATCAAGATGATGAATTTTATTGTTTTATGATAAACCTATGAACTCACCAACCTTTTGGTTGACACTTTAAAGCATGTTTATTCTCAGGTATGAAAGAAACCTTCCGCTGTGCATTTGCTCATTTTAAAGACATTACTTGGAGTCGATCACCGCAATGGAACCAGATGTTGGTGACTTCGTCCAGATGGATTAGGACGGGGTATGACACAGTTTAAATCCCTAATTAGTTGGAATATTTGACTTCGGAAATAAGGTTAATTTGACGAGCATTTTATAATTATGACCGATGGACTATTATGGACAAAAACCAAATAGGTATCAAATAATCCAGGACAAAGGACAATTAACCCAGGGTAATAAATAAAAATCAAAACGTCAAACATCATGATTACGGAAGTTTAAATAAGCATAATACTTTTATTTCATATTTCATCGTACCTTTATTTACTGTCATTTTAATTACTGCAATTTACTTTATCGCAATTTAAATTCTATCATTTATATTATCGTCATTTATCTTTACGTTTAAAATATAAAATCGACAAACCGGTCATTAAACGGTAAAACCCCCCTTTTATAATAATAATATTACTATATATAATTATATATATTTTATATAAATATAGTTGTTAAAAATATAATACGTAATCACTAGCTCCCTGTGGAACGAACTGGACTTACTAAAAACTACACTACTCTACGATTAGGTACACTGAATATAGTGTTGTAGAAAGGTTTAGGTATATCCCATCTATATAAATAAATAAAACTTGTATCATATTTCGCCGTATTTTGTATTAAAAATAATACTATTTCGTACAACACCTCGCACACATCATAACCCATACCAGATCACCTGTCTCGACTTCATTGAACCTACACATCTATACCACCAAGAAAGATTTTTGGGACACGCACATTCCAACTATTCGAGCTGACAACTTTCGATAAAGAGCACTTCAACTACACTTGCCAAAACGTAATCAACTTCACCTGTCAACTGTGTTAAATACCCAAAACAACTCTAGATTACCCGATTATGGAACTCCATTTGAACACCGTCGAATAAACACCCGGGACACATCGCACTTCCACGCCATGAAAAGGAAGACTTTCGACACTCAAACACCTGAGTAATAATATAATCTTCGTTGCTAGATTTGGTCATCTCTCGATTTCTGTGCCACCATTGAAGTGTGCGAGACTTCAAACACAGAATTTAAAAACAGGAGACAAAACCGCCTCAACTCATCACTTTAGACACGCCCAACCCTGTCATTGACATGTCAATGATCACCCTCATACAGAATTTCCGTCTATCACTGATTTTTCTTCCCAGTAATCAGAAAATCTAACAGACGCCCTCGCAGACTATTCATCAAGGCTTCAGTGAGAACGCAGTCACAGACTTGAAATCTACACTTCCAACTTTCTGGTTTCACGTTGGTACACTGATCTTTCCTTATAGCGCTATGAATTTCACGAAATCATCTTCTCAACCTCAAGCACGCTCACACTGTATGAGTAAGATAATAAACCGCGGCTACCCGAGAAGAATCTGTTTCGTACCACCCGATCAGTTGCAAATTACTTTGCCATTGGAGAGTAAAATAAGTACCCAAATATCTAGCCGGAATCGACGCACTAACACTGTGAAAAATCAGAGAAACATGTCGCACAACCATCTCTACAACTCCCACTAGTCGTCCAACTCCCACTTACCCGATACTTCTGTTAGTTCCCAAACTCACTCCGAGTTTCTGACACTCTCAACAATATCTTGAAAGCTCAAGTTCTGGGACTTATAAGATTATCCACTTCATCAATAACCTAAGAACTCCTAATTGGTCACCCAGAAAAACCCGCTCGTTTGTTGAAACAATCATTACCCAAAACCCCGAGCACCGGTCGAACGCGTTCTATCTGACACCCTTCCTCAACCAATTCTCCTTAGTGATAGAAGCTCTAACATACCCTTATATTCCATATAATCTAGAATATCCAACCAATCACTTTGGTTGACCCGTTTTAAAACCCGCAAGTGTCAAACTTTCCCAATAACTCCCACTGTCGATAATAAACCGGATATTTTCCATTCGTTACCCAAACATGCCCACACCTGAGAGAATCACCCTCGTGAGATTATGTAACAAAACAACATCCCATATTACCCAGCTCGTATCGCCCAAAGTTTCCGAGGCAAAACCATTCTCACAATCGCGTCATCAAACCCGAAAAACTTCATCCTAAAAACTGTCCAGATACAAATATCATATCTCAAGATCCAACGGTCCGAGCATGTAACATCCCAATTATTTAAGGTATTATTTTATATAATTTTATTATTATATATATGGATGGAACGATTTTTGTATAAATAAATGGACAAGAGTTAAGTTTGTTAGTTAAGTTAGAAGAGACTAATGGTGCAAAGTTAGAATTAAGGACCTCCCTCATTATAGTTTTGGTGGGGAGGGTAGAAAGTGCAATATGAGCATAGTTAATTTAATAAAAGAAGAAAAGAAATGCTGGAAATTCATTTTCAGTTGCAAAAAAATAAATTACAGTGTATGTGTGTGTGCTAGTGTCGACCCAAAACAATGAGGAAGAAGAAAAGCTTCAAGTGATGAAATTGTGTTCATGCAATCATAAATTAGTGAAATCTAAGGCATTCTAAGCATCCTAGCAAGTCTTAACTCTTCAAATTTCTTTTCTTTGAGCACAATTAGAGTTCTTGAACTCTTAAAGACAAGGTATGAGTTTCTATGTCTAAGTATTGCTATTATTGGATGATTGTGATGAATCTTATGCTTAAATGATGTTGTTTATTGAAATTGTGCACACTTGAATGATTCTAAACGAATTTGTTAGTAATTTTGGGAGTAAGTTCAAGTATGAACTTGCATTTTGAGTGAAGGATATGAATATGGTGAATTTGGTGATGTTTTAGTTTAGAATCAAGTCATGCACACCAAGTGTTTGATGAAATGCTTCAATGAAATGTTTATATGTTCTAGTTGATAATTATGAAGAAGAAAGTTCATGTATGAATTGTTGTTATTGTTGTAAGTTATGGAAATTGGATAATGGATGATTTAGGGTTGCTAGTAATGGAAATGGATTTATGCACATTTTGATGGTCAATGGAATATTTGAAAGAATTTCACGTTATGATTATAAGAGATGAACTAGAGATTTATATGTTTAAGGAAATGATGTTGGCTTGATAATGTTGTTATATTGGAAAAGGTAAGTTAAAATGCTATGTATGTAAGTATTTATATGCATATGGTAGCAAATAGGGGGTTAAGTCAATGTATATGTGTATGAAGGTGTGAAAGTTTATGAATGTTGTAATTTTGATTGAGTTATGTTATTGATGAGATTAGCTCATGTATAGGTGCTAATCAAGGTAAAGGAGCCTCAAGTGATCAAGGAAATCCGTTTAATCAAGGTGAGTTTATAGGGGGTAAAATGGGCGGGTCGAGAGTGGCTTAGTGTTCTCGGATTGCATCCGTGCAAGAGAGTAACGACTAAGTGCACTAGTTGAGTAGCTTAGATAGAATTATTAGGTTCACCTGTTAGGTTGAAAGACAAGTAATGTGATTGTTATGCCCAATGTTTTCTGCTTCATTATTCGCCTATAACTCACTAAGTGTAAAAGCTTACCCCCGTGTTGTTTATGTTTTTAGGAACAAAAGGTCATCGAGAAGGCAAGGAACCTATTTGAGGTTAGAGGAGCATTGGCATTAGAGTAAGTGGTGATGCAAGTCTCTTTTGAATCAAGCTCTATTGGTACCGCTTATCAACGCCGAGTCTTTTGTACTTGTCATTTATGATGTCGTCAAGTTTTGGGACCTAATGATGTATTTGAAATGTGTAAACGCGTTTTCTTAACTTAAGGGATATTTGTAGTGTCGAATGATGTTAGAAACTGGTTTCATCAAGTTTAAATACGCTATATGATGATTTGGTGGGTTTTGAGTTAAGAAAGTTGGTAAAATGTGGTTTTAGTTTTAAGTTGCAGGATAGCCCCAGATCACGTGTATTGTCGCGCCGCGACCATAGGAGCCACGACCATTGGTCAGGTTTTGGTTACAGAAAGGCTGTTAAGAAATGTCAAAAACTTAGTTATGTGTCGCGTCGCGACCATAGGAGCCGCGCCGCGGCAATTGCCTTTGTCAGGGCAGACACTTAACTTTAAAAAAAAAAAAAATATTTTTCTATCGTTTAAATGGCGTTAAAAGTTAGTATCAGAGCTATGGTTTAAGGGACTTGGATAACCCACGATAGGGGTTATCTAGGCTTAAACCATTGTTGTTAAAGGGTAAGCGGTTTAGGACTTGCATGAATGTTAAGGTCGAATGATTGTGCCATGCTCCATAGGATAGAGTCATTGACGAGACTTGTAGTGTAATGCTAAGATCATGGTTGATTTAAGTAAGGAGTTTAATACTCATTAGCCATGGGTCATAATGGATTAAATGCGTAATAAGATGGTGTAATGACAACAGGCCATTGTCATTACTTCATTTTAGTACGCATGAACGTCTACTATGGTCATGGTGAATTGAGTTAGGAATTCTTCCAGTTTGCTTGGTAATGATAAATAATGATGCAGGTATTTGAACTAATGAGTTGGGTGTTTTGTTTTAGAATGGCTATCGTATCCCCAAACAGAGGTAATGATGAGGACGATGAGTACGTCCACACCCCATCAACGGAGTCTATTGAAGGCTCACAAAATGAATCCGATGAGGTTACTATGCCAAATGATATCTCGGGACAAATAGGACAAGATTTGATACGATACACCCCAACCCGCTTAGAAAAGATAAAGACGTTGATAAATGATCAATTGGATGAAAAGTTAAAAACTCTCATGACTAATAATCCTACCTTAAGAGGAGAAGGGGGAAGTGGGGTAAGACAGGAAGAAGTAGAAGCCCCGAGAAGAAAAGATGACCGTTTTGAGTACAAAAACTTTGCAAATTGTCATCCACCGGAGTTTCATGGTAAAGTTGATCCGATTGTTAGTCAAAGGTGGATTGATGAGATAGAAGAAACTTTTATGTTATGTGAATGCCCCGAGCACTTAAAGGTAATTTACGCGGCTCATCAAATGAAAGGAAGTGGTTATGAATGGTGGAATTTCATAGTTAAGTCTCATGGGCGAGACGTAGCTACAAGTTTTTTGTGGGACAAGTTTCGTGAAATGTTTATGACTCAATTTGCTCCACCCGCTGAAGTTAGTAGGTTGAAATCCGAATTCATGAATATCGAGCATGGAAGTAAATCGGTGACCGAGTTTAATGCCGAGTTTAACGATAAGTCCCGGTTTTTCCCGAACTTTGTGTCAAGCCCTAAGTTGATGATGGATCACTATCACGAGAAACTAAACCCTGAAATAAGTGAGTTCATTGATAAGGGTACGTATAAGACCTTAGCCGAGATGATGAATTGGGCTCTTGTGAGAGAACATGAACTTAGGAAGAAAGCCGCATTTAAACGAAAGTTAGAGCAAGATTCAAAGTCAACGCAAAGTATGAGCCCGAAGAAAGGTAAGTTTAATTCCGAGTCCCCACACAAGTCGAAAGGGGGTTTCATGTCGGGAAAGAGTGGTGGTAAAGAAGTGAAGTCGTGTAATAGGTGTGGTAAGAATCATGCGGGTGAGTGTAAAGCGGGAACTACCGATTGTTATTCATGTGGGAAGCCGGGTCATAGGGCCGCCGAATGTCCTAAGAAGGGTAAACAGTGTTCTTATTGTTTTGAAAAGGGTCACTTTCAAGCCGAATGTCCGGAGTATAAGAAGGATTTATCTAGTGGTATTGTTAAGAAGGAGGTTAAGACGGAACCGAAGACTAGTGATAGTCGACCAAGAGCCCGAGCTCATCAGATTACCGCACTTGAAGCGAAGGAGTCCCAAAATGTGGTGTCAGGTACCTTTATTGTAAACTCTTTACCTGCGCATGTTTTGTTCGATTCCGGTGCTACGCGGTCGTTTGTTTCTTATTCTTTTTGTAAACATTTTGACATGACCCCAAGTATGTTAAAGCATCCTTTAGAGGTTGAGATAGCGGATAATAAAACCATCATGGTGCATAGTATCATTAAGGGATGTGAAATTAGTTTGGATGATGAAAAGTTTGTTATAGGTTTAATACCCATGCATATGGGAGAATTTCAAGTAATTGTGGGTATGGATTGGCTAGATGACAATGAAGGGATAATTTTGTGTCGTAAGAAAATTGTATTAGTTCAATCACCAAGTGGGAAGGTTATATGGATTTACGGGGAACGGGATAGGCGTGCTATTCCTATATGCACGTATGCTAGAGCTAAAAGATTTTTGTCCCATGGGTGTTGTGCGTTTTTAGCACATGTGGTTGATAATTCGAAGAAGGTTGATGAAATAAGTGATGTACCGATAGTTAATGAGTTCCCGGATGTGTTTCCGAATGAGTTGCCCGGTGTATCTCCCGAACGAGAGGTAGAGTTTAGAATAGATTTGATTCCCGGAGTCACGCCAATTGCCAAAGCACCTTATCGATTAGCTCCGTCGGAAATGAGGGAAATGATGACTCAACTACAAGATTTGATAGATAAGGGTTTCATACGTCCTAGTAGTTCACCTTGGGGAGCTCCGGTTTTGTTTGTGAAAAAGAAGGATGGGATAATGAGAATGTGTATAGATTATCGTGAATTGAATAAGGTTACTATTAAGAATAAATATCCCTTGCCGAGGATAGATGATTTGTTTGATCAATTACAAGGTGCATGTTTCTTTTCAAAGATAGATCTAAGGTTTGGTTATCATCAATTAAAGGTGAGGGAAAAAGATATCCCTAAAACGGCTTTTCGTACGAGGTACGGTCATTATGAATTCGTGGTTATGCCTTTTGGGTTAACTAATGCTCCGGCCGCGTTTATGGATTTGATGAATAGGGTTTGTCGACCGATGCTCGATAGGTTTGTGATTGTATTTATTGATGATATTTTGGTGTATTCTAAAGGGGAAGAGGAGCATGCGGTGCATTTACGACAAGCATTAGAGACTTTAAGGAGAGAAAAGTTGTTCGCTAAGTTCTCTAAATGCGAGTTTTGGGTTCGCGAAGTTCAATTTTTGGGACATGTCATTAATAAGAAGGGTATTTGTGTTGATCCGGTAAAGATTGAGGCGATAATGAGATGGGAACCACCTACAAACCCCACTGAAGTTAGGAGTTTTCTAGGCTTAGTGGGGTATTATCGACGGTTTATACAAAAATTTTCTAGAATAGCCACCCCACTCACAAAGTTAACTCGTAAAAGTGTGCCATGGAGATGGGAAGAAAAGCAAGAACAAGCGTTTCAACTCCTTAAAGAGAAACTTGTTCAAGCTCCTATACTAGTTTTACAGGAAGGGAATGAGAATATGACGGTTTATTGCGATGCTTCTAAGAAGGGTTTAGGGTGTGTGCTAATGCGAAATGGGAAAGTCATAGCTTATGCTTCCCGACAATTGAAAGAACATGAAAAACGTTATCCCACTCATGATTTAGAATTAACGGCCGTGGTTTTTGCTTTGAAAATTTGGCGTCATTATCTTTATGGTGTTAAGTTCTCTATTTATACCGATCATAAGAACTTAAAGTATTTATTCGATCAAAGGGATTTAAATGATAGACAAAGGAGAGGACTCGACTTGGTGAAAGATTATGATTGTGAAATTTTGTATCACCCTGAAAAAGCTAATGTGGTGGCGGATGCTCTTAGTAGGAAGTCGAGTCACCAACCGATTAAGATAACGAGTTTGGTTATGGTAATATCACCTCAAATATTTGATAGTATCCGAGTTGCACAAAGTGAAGCATTATTCCCCGATAACGTGAGTAAAGAAAGAATCAAGGGGCAAGTTAATGATTTTATAATAGATTCTCGTGGTCTAAGGCTTAGATATGGGAGAATTTGGGTACCTTTACAAAGTGGTGTTAGAAGTGAGCTCCTTGACATAGCTCACAAATATAAGTATTCAATTCACCCCGGTGCTAAGAAAATGTATAGAGATCTAAGGAAAGACTATTGGTGGCCGGGAATGAAGAGGGATATAGTTAAGTATGTGCATAAATGTCTTACCTGTCTTCAAGTGAAAGCCAATCATCAAATGCCTTACGGTAAGATGCAACCATTAGAAGTACCGGTTTGGAAATGGGTACACTTTACAATGGATTTAGTGACTAAGTTTCCTAAGACCCCTCGACAACACGACGCCATTTGGGTTATTATTGATAGATTAACTAAGAGTGCGTTATTTTTGGCAATAAGAGAAGCTTCATCGTCGGAAGCAATGTCTAAATTGTATATGAAAGAGGTTGTTGCAAGGCATGGAGTGCCGGTTTCCATTGTTTCGGACCGTGACACTCGATTCACCTCACGATATTGGAGAAAGTTTCAAGAAGAGATGGGTACTAAGTTGCATGTGAGTACCGCGTTTCACCCACAAACGGATGGTCAAAGTGAGCGAACTATACAAACTCTTGAGGATATGTTAAGGGCATGCGTCATTGATTTTGGTGGTAGTTGGGATACTCACCTACCTTTAGTTTAATTTTCATACAATAATAGTTATCATTCTACAATTGGAATGGCGCCTTATGAGATGTTGTATGGAAGAAGATGTAGAACCCCAATATGTTGGGGTGAGGTGGGTAAAAGGGAATTAGGAAGCACGGAAATAGTACAACAAACCACCGAAATGATAGATCAAATTCGTGAACGAATGAAAGCGGCACAAGATCGACAAAAGTCCTATGTAGATAAAAGGAGGAAGCCGATAGAATTTCAAGTGGGTGATAAGGTAATGCTTAAAGTTTCCCCATGGAAGGGTATTATTCGTATTAGAAAAAGGGGGAAATTGGGTCCAAGGTTTGTGGGACCATTTGAGATAGTGGTGAAAGTCGGGAAGGTAGCCTATTGTTTGGCCTTGCCCGATGAATTGAGTAATATACATGACACGTTTCACGTATCACAATTGAGAAAGTGTTTGGCGGATGAATCAACTTATGTCCCATTGAACGAGATTGAGGTTGATGATAAGTTAAGATATGCGGAAAAGCCAATAAGAATTTTGGATCAAAAGGTTAAGCAATTAAGAAATAAGTCGGTGATGTTATTGAAAGTGTTATGGCAATTTAGAAAGGGTTCCGAATGTACGTGGGAACCCGAAGAATGGCTTATGAAGTATTATCCATCGTTGCATCAAGAATGGTTCGCGAGGACGCGAATAATCCAAGAGGGGGAGAGTTGTAACATCCCAATTATTTAAGGTATTATTTTATGTAATTTTATTATTATATATATGGATGGAACGATTTTTGTATAAATAAATGGACAAGAGTTAAGTTTGTTAGTTAAGTTAGAAGAGACTAATGGTGCAAAGTTAGAATTAAGGACCTCCCTCATTATAGTTTTGGTGGGGAGGGTAGAAAGTGCAATTTGAGCATAGTTAATTTAATAAAAGAAGAAAAGAAATGCTGGAAATTCATTTTCAGTTGCAAAAAAATAAATTACAGTGTATGTGTGTGTGCTAGTGTCGACCCAAAACAATGAGGAAGAAGAAAAGCTTCAAGTGATGAAATTTTATTCATGCAATCATAAATTAGTGAAATCTAAGGAATTCTAAGCATCCTAGCAAGTCTTAACTCTTCAAATTTCTTTTCTTTGAGCACAATTAGAGTTCTTAAACTCTTAAAGACAAGGTATGAGTTCTATGTCTAAGTATTGCTATTATTGGATGATTGTGATGAATCTTATGCTTAAATGATGTTGTTTGTTGAAATTGTGCACACTTGAATGATTCTAAACGAATTTGTTAGTAATTTTGGGAGTAAGTTCAAGTATGAACTTGCATTTTGAGTGAAGGATATGAATATGGTGAATTTGGTGATGTTTTAGTTTAGAATCAAGTCATGCACACCAAGTGTTTGATGAAATGCTTCAATGAAATGTTTATATGTTCTAGTTGATAATTATGAAGAAGAAAGTTCATGTATGAATTGTTGTTATTGTTGTAAGTTATGGAAATTGGATAATGGATGATTTAGGGTTGCTAGTAATGGAAATGGATTTATGCACATTTTGATGTTCAATGGAATATTTGAAAGAATTTCATGTTATGATTATAAGAGATGAACTAGAGATTTGTATGTTTAAGTAAATGATGTTGGCTTGATAATGTTGTTATATTGGAAAAGGTAAGTTAAAATGCTATGTATGTAAGTGTTTATATGTATATGGTAGCAAATAGGGGGTTAAGTCAATGTATATGTGTATGAAGGTGTGAAAGTTTATGAATGTTGTAATTTTGATTGAGTTATGTTATTGATGAGATTAGCTTATGTATAGGTGCTAATCAAGGTAAAGGAGCCTCAAGTGATCAAGAAAATCCGTTTAATCAAGGTGAGTTTATAGGGGGTAAAATGGGCGGGTCGAGAGTGGCTTAGTGTTCTCGGATTGCATCCGTGTAAGAGAGTAACGACTAAGTGCACTAGTTGAGTAGCTTAGATAGAATTATTAGGTTCACCTAATAATCGTATCTATGGTTGATGTGTAGCTTAGGCAAGATTTTACTTTGCTAGTAATCTTGTCTATGGTATGATTTAGCTTAGACACTTTAAGTGCCTATGTATGTTTATGAGAATGTAATGAGATTATGGTAGCTTAGGCATAAGAGTATGCCTATGGTTAGCTTAGACATGATTACTAGGGTCGGCCTAGTAAGTCATGTCTATGGTAAGTAAGAGTCGGATCCGAAAGTAAGTAAGCAACTGTTAGGTTGAAAGACAAGTAATGTGATTGTTATGCCCAATGTTTTATGCTTCATTATTCGCCTATAACTCACTAAGTGTAAAAGCTTACCCCCGTTTTGTTTTTGTTTTTAGGAACAAAAGGTCATCGAGAAGGCAAGGAACCCGTTTGAGGTTAGAGGAGCATTGGCATTAGAGTAAGTGGTGATGCAAGTCTCTTTTGAATCAAGCTCTATTGGTACCGCTTATCAACGCCGAGTCTTTTGTACTTGTCATTTATGATGTCGTCAAGTTTTGGGACCTAATGATGTATTTGAAATGCGTAAACGCGTTTTCTTGACTTAAGGGATATTTGTAGTGTCGAATGATGTTAGAAACTGGTTTCATCAAGTTTAAATACGCTATATGATGATTTGGTGTGTTTTGAGTTAAGAAAGTTTGTAAAATGTGGTTTTAGTTTTACGTTGCAGGATAGCCCCAGATCACGTGTATTGTCGCGCCGCGACAAAGCGTGCCGCGCCACGGTATTGGTCAGGTTTTGGTTACAGAAAGGCCGTTAATAAATGTCAAAAACTTAGTTATGTGTCGCGCCGCGACCATAGGAGCCGAACCGCGGCAATTGCCTTTGTCAGGGCAAACACTTAACTTTAAAAAAAAATATATTTTTCTATCGTTTAAATGGCGTTAAAAGTTGGTATCAGAGCTATGGTTTAAGGGACTTGGATAACCCACGATAGGGATTATCTAGGCTTAAACCATTGTTGTTAAAGGGTAAGCGGTTTAGGACTTGCATGAATGTTAAGGTCGAATGATTGTGCCATGCTCTATAGGATAGAGTCGTTGACGAGACTTGTAGTGTAATGCTAAGATCATGGTTGATTTAAGTAAGGAGTTTAATACTCATTAGCCATGGGTCATAATGGATTAAATGCGTAATAAGATGGTGTAATGACAACAGGCCATTGTCATTACTTCATTTTAGTACGCATGAACGTCTACTATGGTCATGGTGAATTGAGTTAGGAATTCTTCCAGTTTGCTTGGTTATGATAAATAATGATGCAGGTATTTGAACTAATGAGTTGGGTGTTTTGTTTCAAAATGGCTATCGTATCCCCAAACAGAGGTAATGATGAGGACGATGAGTACGTCCACACCCCATCAATGGAGTCTATTGAAGGCTCACAAAATGAATCCGATGAGGTTACTATGCCAAATGATATCTCGGGACAAATAGGACAAGCTTTGATACGATACACCCCAACCCTCTTAGAAACGATAAAGACGTTGATAAATGATCAATTGGATGAAAAGTTAAAAACTCTCATGACTAATAATCCTACCTTAAAAGGAGAAGGGGGAAGTGGGGTAAGACAGGAAGAAGTAGAAGCCCCGAGAAGAAAAGATGACCGTTTTGAGTACAAAAACTTTGCAAATTGTCATCCACCGGAGTTTCATGGTAAAGTTGATCCGATTGTTAGTCAAAGGTGGATTGATGAGATAGAAGAAACTTTTATGTTATGTGAATGCCCCGAGCACTTAAAGGTAATTTACGCGGCTCATCAAATGAAAGGAAGTGGTTATGAATGGTGGAATTTCATAGTTAAGTCTCATGGGTGAGACGTAGCTACAAGTTTTTCATGGGACAAGTTTCGTGAAATGTTTATGACTCAATTTGCTCCACCCGCCGAAGTTAGTAGGTTGAAATCCGAATTCATGAATATCGAGCATGGAAGTAAATCGGTGACCGAGTTTAATGCCGAGTTTAACGATAAGTCCCGGTTTTGCCCGGACTTTGTGTCAAGCCCTAAGTTGATGATGGATCACTATCACGAGAAACTAAACCCCGAAATAAGTGAGTTCATTGATAAGGGTACGTATAAGACCTTAGCCGAGATGATGAATAGGGCTCTTGTGAGAGAACATGAACTTAGGAAGAAAGCCGCATTTAAACGAAAGTTAGAGCAAGATTCAAAGTCAACGCAAAGTATGAGCCCGAAGAAAGGTAAGTTTAATTCCGAGTCCCCGCACAAGTCGAAAGGGGGTTTCATGTCGGGAAAGAGTGGTGGTAAGGAAGTGAAGTCGTGTAATAGGTGTGGTAAGAATCATGTGGGTGAATGTAAAGTGGGAACTACCGATTATTATTCAAGTGGGAAGCCGGGTCATTGGGCCGCCGAATATCCTAAGAAGGGTAAACAGTGTTATTATTGTTTTGAAAAGGGTCACTTTCAAGCCGAATGTCCGGAGTATAAGAAGGATTTAGCTAGTGTTAGTGTTAAGAAGGAGGTTAAGACGGAACCGAAGACTAGTGATAGCCGACCAAGAGCCCGAGCTCATCAGATTACCGTACTTGAAGCGAAGGAGTCCCAAAATGTGGTGTCAGGTACCTTTATTGTAAACTCTTTACCTGCGCATGTTTTGTTTAATTCCGGTGCTGCGCGGTCGTTTGTTTCTTATTCTTTTAGTAAACATTTTGACATGACCCCAAGTATGTTAGAGCATCCTTTAGAGGTTGAGATAGCGGATAATAAAACCGTCATGGTGCATAGTATCATTAAGGGATGTGAAATTATTTTGGATGATGAAAAGTTTGTTATAGATTTAATACCCATGCATATGGGAGAATTTCAAGTAATTGTGGGTATGGATTGGCTAGATGACAATGAAGGGATAATTTTGTGTCGTAAGAAAATTGTATTAGTACAATCACCAAGTGGGAAGGTTATATGGATTTACGGGGAATGGGCTTGGCGTGCTATTCCTATATGCACGTATGCTAGAGCTAAAAGATTTTTGTCCCATGGGTGTTGTGCGTTTTTGGCACATGTGGTTGATAATTCGAAGAAGGTTGATGAAATAAGTGATGTACCGATAGTTAATGAGTTCCCTGATGTGTTTCCGAATTTGTTGCCCGGTGTACCTCCCAAACGAGAGGTAGAGTTTAGAATAGATTTGATTGCCGGAGCCACGCCAATTGCCAAAGCACCTTATCAATTAGCTCCGTCGGAAATGAGGGAAATGATGACTCAACTACAAGATTTGATAGATAAGGGTTTCATATGTCCTAGTAGTTCACCTTGGGGAGCTCCGGTTTTGTTTGTGAAAAAGAAGGATGGGACAATGAGAATGTGTATAGATTATCGTGAATTGAATAAGGTTACTATGAAGAATAAATATCCCTTGCCGAGGATAGATGATTTGTTTGATCAATTACAAGGTGCATGTTTCTTTTCAAAGATAGATCTAAGGTCTGGTTATCATCAATTAAAGGTGAGGGAAGAAGATATCCCTAAAACGGCTTTTCGTACGAGGTACGGTCATTATGAATTCGTGGTTATGCCTTTTGGGTTAACTAATGCTCCGCCCGCCTTTATGGATTTGATGAATAAGGTTTGTCGACCGATGCTCGATAGGTTTGTGATTGTATTTATTGATGATATTTTGGTATATTCTAAAGGGGAAGAGGAGCATGCGGTGCATTTATGACAAGTATTAGAGACTTTAAGGAGAGAAAAGTTGTTCGCTAAGTTCTCTAAATGCGAGTTTTGGCTTCGTGAAGTTCAATTTTTGGGACATGTCATTAATAAGAAGGGTATTTGTGTTGATCCGGTAAAGATTGAGGCGATAATGAGATGGGAACCACCTACGAACCCCACCGAAGTTAGGAGTTTTCTACGCTTAGCGGGGTATTATCGACGGTTTATACAAAAATTTTCTAGAATAGCCACCCCACTCACAAAGTTGACTCGTAAAAGTGTGCCATGGAGATGGGAAGAAAAGCAAGAACAAGCGTTTCAACTCCTTAAGGAGAAACTTGTTCAAGTTCCTATACTAGTTTTACTGGAAGGGAATGAGAATATGACAGTTTATTGCGATGCTTCTAAGAAGGGTTTAGGGTGTGTACTAATGCAAAATGGGAAAGTCATAGCTTATGCTTCCCGACAATTAAATGAACATGAAAAACGTTATCCCACTCATGATTTAGAATTAACGGCCGTGGTTTTTGCTTTGAAAATTTGGCGTCATTATCTTTATGGTGTTAAGTTCTCTATTTATACCGATCATAAGAACTTAAAGTATTTATTCGATCAAAGGGATTTAAATGATAGACAAAGGAGAGGACTCGACTTGGTGAAAGATTATGATTGTGAAATTTTGTATCACCCCGGAAAAGCTAATGTGGTGGCGGATGCTCTTAGTAGGAATTCGAGTCACCAACCGATTAAGATAACGAGTTTGGTTATGGTAATATCACCTCAAATATTTGATAGCATCCGAGTTGCACAAAGTGAAGCATTATTCCCCGATAACGTGAGAAAATAAAGAATCAAGGGACAAGTTAATGATTTTATAATAGATTCTCGTGGTCTAAGGCTTAGATATGGGAGAATTTGGGTACCTTTACAAAGTGGTGTTAGAAGTGAGCTCCTTGACTTAGCTCACAAATCTGAGTATTCAATTCACCCCGGTGCTACGAAAATGTATAGAGATCTAAGGAAAGACTATTGGTGGTCGGGAATGAAGAGGGATATAGTTAAGTATGTGCATAAATGTCTTACATGTCTTCAAGTGAAAGCCGATCATCAAATGCCTTACGGTAAGATGCAACCATTAGAAGTACCGGTTTGGAAATGGGAACACGTGACAATGGATTTAGTGACTAAGTTGCCTAAGACCCCTCGACAACACGACGCCATTTGGGTTATTGTTGATAGATTAACTAAGAGTGTGTTATTTTTGGCAATAAGAGAAGCTTCATCGTCGGGAGCAATGTCTAAATTGTATATGAAAGAGGTTGTTGCAAGGCATGGAGTGCCGGTTTCCATTGTTTCGGACCGTGACACTCGATTCACCTCACGATATTGGAGAAAGTTTCAAGAAGAGATGGGTACTAAGTTGCATGTGAGTACCGCGTTTCACCCACAAACGGATGGTCAAAGTGAGCGAACTATACAAACTCTTGAGGATATGTTAAGGGCATGCATCATTGATTTTGGTGGTAGTTGGGATACTCACCTACCTTTAGTTGAATTTTTATACAATAATAGTTATCATTCTACAATTGGAATGGCGCCTTATGAGATGTTGTATGGAAGAAGATGTAGAACCCCAATATGTTGGGGTGAAGTGGGTTAAAGGGAATTAGGAAGCACGGAAATAGTATAACAAACCACCAAAATGATAGATCAAATTCGTGAACGAATGAAAGCGGCACAAGATCGACAAAAGTCCTATGTAGATAAAAGGAGGAAGCCGATAGAATTTCAAGTGGGTGATAAGGTAATGCTTAAATTTTCCCCATGGAAGGGTATTATTCGTTTTAGAAAAAGGGAAAAATTGGGTCCAAGGTTTGTGGGACCATTTGAGATAGTGGCGAAAGTCGGGAAGGCAGCCTATCGTTTGGCCTTGCCCGATGAATTGAGTAATATACATGACACATTTCACGTGTCACAATTGAGAAAGTGTTTGACGGATGAATCAACTTATGTCCCATTGAACGAGATTGAGGTTGATGATAAGTTAAGATATGCAGAAAAGCCAATAAGGATTTTGGATCAAAAGGTTAAGCAATTAAGAAATAAGTCGGTGATGTTATTGAAAGTGTTATGGCAATTTAGAAAGGGTTCCGAATGTACGTGGGAACCCGAAGAATGGCTTATGAAGTATTATCCATCGTTGCATCAAGAATGGTTCGCGAGGACGCGAATAATCCAAGAGGGGGAGAGTTGTAACATCCCAATTATTTAAGGTATTATTTTATGTAATTTTATTATTATATATATGGATGGAACGATTTTTGTATAAATAAATGGACAAGAGTTAAGTTTGTTAGTTAAGTTAGAAGGGACTAATGATGCAAAGTTAGAATTAAGGACCTCCCTCATTATAGTTTTGGTGGGGAGGGTAGAAAGTGCAATTTGAGCATAGTTAATTTAATAAAAGAAGAAAAGAAATGCTGGAAATTCATTTTCAGTTGCAAAAAAATAAATTACAGTGTATGTGTGTGTGCTAGTGTCGACCCAAAACAATGAGGAAGAAGAAAAGCTTCAAGTGATGAAATTGTATTCATGCAATCATAAATTAGTGAAATCTAAGGCATTCTAAGCATCCTAGCACGTCTTAACTCTTCAAATTTCTTTTCTTTGCGCACAATTAGAGTTCTTGAACTCTTAAAGACAAGGTATGAGTTTCTATGTCTAAATATTGCTATTATTGGATGATTGTGATGAATCTTATGCTTAAATGATGTTGTTTGTTGAAATTGTGCACACTTGAATGATTCTAAACGAATTTGTTAGTAATTTTGGGAGTAAGTTCAAGTATGAACTTGCATTTTGAGTGAAGGATATGAATATGGTGAATTTGGTGATGTTTTAGTTTAGAATCAAGTCATGCACACCAAGTGTTTGATGAAATGCTTCAATGAAATGTTTATATGTTCTAGTTGATAATTATGAAGAAGAAAGTTCATGTATGAATTGTTGTTATTGTTGTAAGTTATGGAAATTGGATAATGGATGATTTAGGGTTGCTAGTAATGGAAATGGATTTATGCACATTTTGATGTTCAATGGAATATTTGAAAGAATTTCATACTATGATTATAAGAGATGAATTAGAGATTTGTATGTTTAAGGAAATGATGTTGGCTTGATAATGTTGTTATATTGGAAAAGGTAAGTTAAAATGCTATGTATGTAAGTGTTTATATGTATATGGTAGCAAATAGGGGGTTAAGTCAATGTATATGTGTATGAAGGTGTGAAAGTTTATGGATGTAATTTTGATTGAGTTATGTTATTGATGAGATTAGCTCATGTATCGGTGCTAATCAAGGTAAAGGAGCCTCAAGTGATCAAGGAAATCCGTTTAATCAAGGTGAGTTTATAGGGGGTAAAATGGGCGGGTCGAGAGTGGCTTAGTGTTCTCGGATTGCATCCGTGCAAGAGAGTAACGACTAAGTGCACTAGTTGAGTAGCTTAGATAAAATTATTAGGTTCACCTAATAATTGTATCTATGGTTGATGTGTAGCTTAGGCAAGATTTTACTTTTGCTAGTAATCTTGTCTATGGTATGATTTAGCTTAGACACTTTAAGTGCCTATGTATGTTTATGAGAATGTAATGAGATATGGTAGCTTAGGCATAAGAGTATGCTTATGGTTAGCTTAGACATGATTACTAGGGTCGGCCTAGTAAGTCATGTCTATGGTAAGTAAGAGTCAGATCCGAAAGTAAGTAAGCAACTGTTAGGTTGAAAGACAAGTAATGTGATTGTTATGCCCAATGTTTTATGCTTCATTATTCGCCTATAACTCACTAAGTGTAAAAGCTTACCCCCGTGTTGTTTATGTTTTTAGGAACAAAAGGTCATCGAGAAGGCAAGGAACCCGTTTGAGGTTAGAGGAGCATTGGCATTAGAGTAAGTGGTGATGCAAGTCTCTTTTGAATCAAGCTCTATTGGTACCGCTTATCAACGCCGAGTCTTTTGTACTTGTCATTTATGATGTCGTCAAGTTTTGGGACCTAATGATGTATTTGAAATGCGTAAACGCATTTTCTTGACTTAAGGGATATTTGTAGTGTCGAATGATGCTAGAAACTGGTTTCATCAAGTTTAAATACGCTATATGATGATTTGGTGTGTTTTGAGTTAAGAAAGTTGGTAAAATGTGGTTTTAGTTTTAAGTTGCAGGATAGCCCCAGATCACGTGTATTGTCGCGCCGCGACAAAGCGTGCCGCGCCGCGGTATTGGTCAGGTTTTGGTTACAGAAAGGCTGTTAAGAAATGTCAAAAACTTAGTTATGTGTCGCGCTGCGACCATAGGAGCCGCACCGCGGCAATTGCCTTTGTCAGGGCAGAAACTTAACTTAAAAAAAAATAATAATAATATTTTTCTATCGTTTAAATGGCGTTAAAGAGCAGCCTCAAATGTTTAACACGTGTAGATCTGTAAGTCTACTATCCACACACAAAAAATCAAGTCGATCCAATGGTTAACGAATCCGCTACGAATTTTCTACTACAGCGGCTCCTGGAACTCCGAATTTGAAAGTTCAATCATTCTTTCACACGGGATCGCAACGAGAACTAAGATCCGATGCCCGGATCTTCCGAAAAAATCTCTTCTTGTGTTTTCTGCAAATAAACTCTATCAAACCGACCCCCTTGATTCCGTAACCTTCACGAATAAATCACCATCATAATACAACCATGCACCCGATTACATTCTAACCTGCCAGAATCAGACAAACTCTGGTGTGATCAACTTACTGGGTACATAGACATAGCCTAAGTTCACCGCGATCAACTAATCCTCTGGATCTTGATATATGTTGCAAAACACAAAACCCAAATAGTCGTTTCTTCTCTTGATGATACCCGAATCATCAACAAATCATTTATCTGCTTTCAATCATCGTTGTGCCCGATCTTAAAACTATTAGCTCTTGATACCACTTGTTAGGAATTCGGTAGTGGACCCTAACAAGAACATGTGATTTACAACAATCACATAACCCATATACAACAAACGAATAAGCGATACGATAATTAAAAGCATAAACGACACTGATATTTAACGTGGTTATATCCCAACTTCAAACACGGAGAAGGGTTTACTCCACGGGCGCAAACCAGAGAATTTTCCTTATTATTTTTGTGCACACGTTTATAGGTTACATTAGGGTGTTTATATGGGCATAAAATAACAAGAAAACATCTTAAAGAGCAAGAAAAAATGTTTTTCCTCGTCAGGCTCCCGGATAGGCTTAATCCGCGCCGCGGCTGGAGGAGCCGCGCAGTGGCTTAAAGCATGATTTCGAAACTGACAGCATTGCAATCTTCGAGCCTCAATCCAAGTGTTAAGCCATGGCGCGCCTTAATGAGCCACGACGTGCCTTAACACTAAAACGTACATTTTCTTGTTGTTTTGATATCCTTCACACATCCAATAATTAGTAATATCCAGTTTTTGCCGAGTTTGACTAATCTCCGAGTTGTAAAAACCGAGTGCTCACCGACTTACAAAAACCGAGTACTCACCGAGTAATTCTGAATTTTTCAACAATGCATACATAAGGTATTATAACAAAACAACAGAAAAATAATGGAGTAGTAAAACAATCAATGGCGAATGTACATGAGGGCTCTCAAAAGAAGCGTATTTTTAAAATAAATGACCACTTCTGAAAAAAAAGTAAAATAAATAAAAACGATCAATTTTACCCTTTTTCCCCCCTTTACTTAGACCTGTTGTATCGGTGGTAAAGCTGGGCGTGGCCAGCCGATGTGGCATTGGGAAACGCCTCAGCTGGTGGAGTATCGAAGCGTTGGTAAGCCAAAAAAATGGGGCGTGGGTGGGGCAGCAACGGGGTAGGCGACGGAGTGGATGGAGAGGATAAAACACGTGGCCTTTTTTGATTGGGTTGGTGGTTGGTGGTTGCACACATTCAATTTCAAACGGATATATATATATCCGTTGAAATTTATTCAATTTAATTAATAACAATAAATAATTATATATATATATATATATATATATATATATATATATATATATATATATATATATATATATATATATATATATATATATATAAACACCACTTCACTCTTCACAAACACACTTCTTCCATACTTCTCCTACAATTCATTTTTTTTTTTTTAAATGTCTAATCCAAACACTCAATTCACTTTGCAAGATGATAATGACGATCCCCGAATACCACTTAACCAAACCGGTTCGTTTTTAAATCTTATGGTGTTCGGTCGAACAAATACTCCCGGATTAGCATACCCACCACTCCAAACACCTAGTCCTCAACAAATTGTCAATATGTCTAGAAATTTGTTCGGGTTCAATCAACCCTTACTTCCGCTAAATTTTGAACAACAACAACAATGGGCTCTTTTTCAACAATAACAACAACAACTTTATCAGATGCGTTCGAAAGGAACATCAACCCAACAAATTCCAATCCAACGAATGCAATTGCGACATGAAGAATCACAAGAACAACAACTTCAAGTTCGTCAATCTCAAACACGGGAAACGCGAAAACACCGCAAAAAAGATAAAAGTTATTATAAATTATTATTATTATTAGCTACTACTACTACTATTATTATTATTATTATTATTATTATTATTGTTATTATTATTATTATTATTATTATACCTACTGTTAGTTTAAATATATATATTTATTATATAGTTTAAATAAAAAGTATAATATATATATATATATATATATATATATATATATATATATATATATATATATATATATATATATATTACTTACTGTTATGATTATTATTATTATTATTATTTTTATTAATAGTATGTTTATAAAAATATATAGGGAAATCGGTGGAAGGTACGTCGAGGAAACAAAAAATGTGGTCACAACAAGAGATTTTGTGGTTGGCGAAATGTTTTTGTGATGCTTCAGAGAATCCAATTGTTGGTCGATCACAAAAGCAAAAAAGTTTTTGGGGCACGGTTATGGAAAAGTTTAATGAAAACGAAGAAGGTTGGGTACGTCATGAAGATTTGTTATCTTCAAAATGGAGAGATGTCAACAAGGCTTGTACGGAGTTTTTGCCTATCTTTAACGATATAAAGGATCATTGGCAAAGTGGAGCTAATGACGATGACGTTTACCACTCCGCGGAGCAATCATATTCTAGTCAATATGATAAACAATTTCCTCATAAGGAAGCATTTTTTTTCCTTGAAAACACATCTAAAGTGGAATGTTCCTAATGATCCGGTTGCAAGAGCTCAAAAACATGTTGTCGATGTTGACGAGGTAGGGGAAAGTCGAGGAGATCCGGTACGACATTCCCAAGACTTTGAGGCGGAGTTGTTTGGGGACGTACCAATGACACGTCCAATGGGACGTGATAAAGCAAAGAAAGCCCAAAAGAAATCGGCTTCTTCGGACGCAGGAGCGTCATCTCGTGGTCGGAGTTCGAGTTCGTCAAGGGTGGACGAATTTTTGGACCAAATGTCTAATATGGTCGTGGACAAGAAAAGTACGATTGATAAATTTAATGAATTTTATTCTATGCAAACCGCACTTACACAATTTGATGTGTTGGGGAAATCTTCTAGAGATTTTGAGGACTCGGAGGACGTGATTCGTATTCAAAATTTTAAAAAGATGATTCGTGGCAAATTGAAGGATGACTTGAACATTGACAACATCCCGAACACCGATTAGTTTATGTTTTTTCGTCTTTAGTTTATGAATTTAATTTATGTACCTTTTTTTTAACTATTTAATTATGTATTTTTTTTTATTTAATGTAAGATGTCATTTTAATTATTCAAAGTATGTTACATTTTTTTCTACTTATTAAATAAAACAAATTATTAAAACACAACAAAAATTAAAAATTAAATGCCACGTCATCATTCCACTAACCCACCCACACCACCAACCCACACAAACACTACTCCACACAACTAAATCACACATCCTAGTAATCAAAAAAGTACTAAAAGCAACCCACGCCCCCAACCACTACAAATAGTCTTATACTCTCTCAAAAGTCACGCCTCAAGTAAGGGTAAAAAATGACATTTAACTCTTGATTCTTGAAATAAAGAATCCTCATACTTTTACTAGTAACTGAATTATGATATACTATGATGATGTACAATGGTGAATGTACACGAGGGGTCATGGGGTCCCAGACCTCGCTATCTTTGAAATTGTTTTAATTAAATACCCTAAGATCATATAGAACACCATTAAATTTAACTATGAGACCTCATATATTTGTAGGATTTATAGTTGATGTGCTAAATCTAACCTACAAATTAAACTAAAAATACTATTATCAATTAGCACATAAATAGGCAATTATCCTAATATGCGGTAACAGATTAATGGTAAATCCGATTCGTTCTATAGGGAGCAGATGTGATTAAGAATTTCAAACTAGTAATTATCCTAAGTAGATTGGGAAATTTTAAGTTGAAATAAAATTAAACTAACTAACGCAAAGTAAAAGAACAAGTTCAATGATTAAAGGGTGTCCACTTAGAATCAATTCCTAAGGATCTGGATTGTTTTAATTAAAATCATTATAATAATTGGTTATCTGGTGACATTGCAATTATCTGTCACTTTTCACAATTTCTTACCTAGATCCCTAAGTGTAACTATCGTTATCCTAGTTCACTAATCAATTCACCAATTAATAAGCTAGACTGGTTTCCCGCACCTAAACTACCACTATTAATATGAAAGTCGAACCTATTAATGTTGGTTTCCCTCGCGCAAATTAAGAACACAATTAATCAACTTTTAGTTATTCAAGATTATAATCTGATTTCAGGTTAATTTGGTGTCCCTCTTTAATCTCGCAGTTACTTTAGCTAACTAACAAATTCAATCACTATTGTCTAATTATGAATTTACGATGGTGTCCCGCATGTAATTTAACAATATCCAAATTATCTTTCAATATTCTAGAAAAGTTTATCAATTTCATTAACTGTCATTAATTTAACTAACAGACTTGTAATTAAATTAATCAATAAAAATAAGTAACGATGGTTCTTCAATCAAATATAATCAAGAGCAATTATCAATTTCTATAAAATCATAGAAATAACAATGCATCACCTAGGTTCAATCATCTAAGTGGACACATAGAAATTTAGCTAGACATAACTGTACCGGAAACAATTAAACTTGAAGATGAACAATTAAAAGCCATTGTATTAATTAAAATTAACAAATAGAAGTTACCAATGATTAATACTTGGCCAAAAATGAAACCGCAATGTTAAAAGCTCTAGAACAACCCTTAAACCCTTCAAAATTCATAGCTAAACCCCTAAAATTCGTAAAAATAAAAGCTGCCCAAAGTTAGGGTATAAGTACGGTATTTATAGGTGAAAATTAGGACCCCTAACCCCCACAAACTTAGCGCTCGCGACCTGAAAATTTGCGACCGCGAGGTCCCAAAAACCCAACTTTGCGACCAGGATCAACCTCTCGCGACTGCGAAATGGTTGTCATCGATTACATATCTTCTGTCTAAATCTCGCGAGCACAACATGTAACTTCCTGGGCACCATCACAGCCTCGCGACCGCGAGGCATATCATTGCGGCCTCGAAATCCTCTAAAAACTGCAGCTCGATTTTCTTTTGTTCCTCAACTGCAAATCTTGACTCTAATTGTCATTTTGAGTTAAAACCTTGCCAAAATCTTCATCAAAGTGCCATTAACCATTGCTCGAACATAAACCTTCATTTTAAGCTCAAATAAACTTTAAGCCTTCAAAAAGCGTTAGAATTAATAGAATGAGAACCGATAACACGTAGGACAATTCTGACGTGAACAATTCTGAGGGATAATAATCGGCCCAGGATCACCTAGCTTCGGTGGCATCTCACTCTTCTTCATAATAGTAGCGCATTTCGCTTCAAGAAATGCGTGGATGCCTGCTCATGCTCTCCCTTCTTAGTTAGCAACTCCTTCAAGAACTTCCCATAGTTGGGCATACTTGCAAGAACATCAAACAAAAGAACATTTACAGAAATATTATTATCATTTAAAGGCTTACATTCAGGCTCCTTTAGTTTCTTGGATCGAACAGCTTGCGGGTACGGAACACTGGCTTATATAATGCAACTTAGGTGAAGGTTTCACCTCATCTTCTACTCTCTCCTTAAACTTCTTCACGAAATCCTTAACTCTCAAACCGGGAGACTCAGTAGTCTCATCCTTCACATCCAACTTATGCACACTCGGATGAGAAGAACCACTCGACATCAAAGTCATCAAATGATGACCATACTCGGGAGTGATGTCACTAATTCGGATTCCTTCTTCATAACGCGATGCTATGCTTTTCACACTCTCCATCTTTTTCAATTCATTTATGCGGTGAGGAGTATACTCCGCCATATCAGACAATTCAGAGATCACAAAATCACCAAACTCAGTAGATACGATATGGGCTCCAATATCATCATCAAACTCGTCTTCTTCAAAGTTAGAAATAGCATTCACATTTTGATAATTGGAGAAGTGACGCTCCTTGTTCTTTTTAGCAACCTAAGAAGAACTAGCATCTCCGGATTGATTCTGGTTTCCTACAGAACTATGATTGGGGCCTGGGTATTAGATGGAAGAGCACCCGGTGGCCTCTTCCATAACAACTAAGAAATCCTACCCATTTCTCTCTCAAGAATTTGAATCAAAGCCTGCTGATTATTCATATGATGTTTCATCAGCTCCTCTTTCTCTTCATTCTTAACCATATAACCTCTAATTAAATCCTCTAAACTAGACTTCTCTCCCTGCAGCTGGTTATTCTACTGGTAGTGATTCTGGTTGAAAGGTTGTTGGTAGTTTTGTTGTTGATTTTTGTTAAAGATCCCCGGTGGTCCATTTTTTTGAAAACCCGAACTACCCCGGTGAAACTGATTACCTGCATAATTAACCTGTGCGATCATCGTCCTATCATTAATATCACAATCTTTAGTCAAATGCGGCCTCTTACAACTTTCACAACCGACTTGCATCGCAACCATAGTCTTGTCAATTTCTCAAACTCTCTACTAAACATCTTCATCTGATTAGATAGTGAAGCTAAAGTCATACCACTACCGTTATCTTCTTTATAAGCACCAGCAATTGTCTTCCTCATCTGAACACCCCTAGATGATGATGTCCATTTAAAGGTGTGCTGAGACATAACTTCCAAAAGCTTATAGGCCTGATTTGGCATCTTATACAAGAACACCCCTCTCGCCGAGGAGTCTAAGATACCCCGTGTATGATTATCAATACCACCCTGATAAAAGATATGCACAATAGGACCAACATCTAACCCATGTTGCGGACAATCGCGCAACATCCTTTTCAATTTATTCCAAGCATCATGTAACGATTCATCAAACTTTTGAGCAAACGAATTAATCTGAGCTTTCAATTTTGCAACTTTAACCGACTAAGAAATACTGAGCGATTAACTTGTCATGAATTTTGGCATAGGTTGTGATAGAATTCGATGATTGAGATTTCAACCATGCCTTCGCGTCCCCCGTTAAAGAATAGGGAAAAAAGTCTCAATTTAATTCCATTCGCACTCACATCCTTATTCTTGTAAAGACCACATAACTCATCAAACTGTTCAATGTGCTCAAATGCATTACCGATTTTCCCATTGAACATATTTTCTCGAACCATGTTAATAAATTGAGGCTTAACCTCTAATGTCTCAGCAGCGGTCTTCGAATGGGTGGTGGTAGCGCTGGCGGTGCTTTCTGCCTAGCACTCCACATCGGTTGGTCATTAGGATTCGCCATCTGTGGTTCCTCAGTCTCAATCTCTGTCTCAGAATTCAAAGATAATCCCGCTAAACTTTCAATAAGAGCTTGCTCCTCTTTCAACTTCAAACGCTCGTGGAATTCTCTTTCAGGTTCAGATAATGGCTTAACTTCATCTGATTTCGCATAACGCAATTTCATACACTTATTACCTAACCTACAATCACACCACAACAAACAAGCGCGTTTTCCCAAATAAAATAAAATAACAAAAATATAACTTTCGTGGAAATAACTCTCCACGAAAGGATCGAACAGCTAAAAACTTATCAAATTCTAAACAAAACCGCTCCCCAGCAACGGCGCTAAGAAGTTAGGGTATAAGTATATTATATATAGGTGAAAATTCGGACCCTTAACCGCCACAAACATCGCGACCGCGAGGTCCCAAAAACCCAACTTTGCGACCGGGAACAACCTCTCGCGACCGCGAAATGGTTGTCATCGATTACATGATCTTCTGTCTAAATCTCGCGAGCACAACATGTAACTTCCCGGGCACCATCATAGCCTCGCGACCGCAAGGCATATCATTGCGGCCGCGAAATCCTTTAAAAACTGCACCTCGATTTTCTTTTGTTTCTCAACTTGAAATCTTGACTCTATTTGTCATTTTGAGCTAAAACCTCACCAAAATCTTCATCAAACTGTCATTAACCATTGCTCGAACATAAACCTTCATTTTAAGCTCAAATAAAGTCTAAGTCTTCAAAAGGCGTTAGAATTAATAGAAATGAGAACCGATAACGCCTAGGTTTAAATGTATAAATTAGACGTTATTAATAGTTTTTTGAAGGCAAGCAGTACTAATTATAAAGGGTACTTTGTAAAGAAAACATTATGACTCCAGTGAAATTTCATCATAGATTCGCAACTGATGACGTAGGAACCCAGCATGGGAGAAGTTTTATGGTTATAGTGAAGCTGAAACCATAGGAAAAGATGTATGTGAGCTACTGCTTGAAGACAAGGATGTCGAGGGTGGTAAACTTCTCATGCGAGAATCGTTCTTAACGGGGGACAGTTGGAGTGGTGAAGTTGTTTTAAGGCATAGGAAAGGGGGAAAAGTTGCTTCTTTTGGTTTAACTATGCCGCTGCGTGATGAAAACGGAGCAGTCATTGGGCTCATAGGCATATCTTTCCCTCCACGAGCATATAAAGAACCAAGTGATGAGCCGAACGTTCCCGCACCTACCAGGATTGATCCTTGCGAACCCGTACAATCAGATTTGGTTAATACTTGAAGTATCTATCGTCTTGTTTGTTTGTTTTGGTTTTGTAGATTTAGCTATTGCTAAGAGGAATTTATTTTGTCAGGCGGAGGAAAATATTTTGTCTTGTTCTACTAACTACAACAAGCATAGCATTCGCAAGATTATATCTCCAAAAGCTGAATGTTTGGTTAAAAATGGAATTGCATTGCCATTGAAAAGTAATGAAAGTCGTTTTAGTTAAAAAAACTTGTCGGTTTTAGTTCAAAGGTAATGAATTCTGTTAGTTCTGCAGAAGTGAAAAGTCAACCATGTGTAAACACCCAAACAACCTCACTTGACACAGTATATGAAATCAAGTGGGAGGACTTGAAGATCAGAGAACGTATTGGAAGAGGTATAAGATGTGGCGTTGTATTTTGTATATCAACGTTTACAAAGAAATTTATGATGTTTTTAAGCTTTAAATCTGTTTCGCTAGGTTCACGTGGGTCTGTATATCATGCTGTGTGGAATGGATCGGTATGTTACTGTCTCTCCCTTTTAGTGTTATAATGTTATGTTGTTCGGACTATAATGTCATATAATCTAATGTATTGGCTGTTTTGTGCAGGACGTTGCTCTCAAATTATTTACTAAAAACGAATACTCACCTGATTTGATACTTTCATTTAAGCAGGAGGTAGTAATATTACTCTTACCAATTTTTGTGACAGACCTAAAAAATTTCATTCAGAGAGTTTCACCGCTTTTACTGCACGCACTATTTCTTGAACCTCCACTGTTACGTTTCTAAACATCAATCGGTTCTGTTTTTGCTTACATTATGAAGGTATATCTCATGAAAAAGCTTCGTCATCCAAATATTATACTCTTCATGGGTTCATTAACCACACCTCATCACCTATGCATTGTTACCGAGTTCCTTCGCCGGTTAGTCTTCCCATTCTTTCCGTGAAAGTATATGACACCACTAAATCTAAATTTAAAGGTAGGACCCAATATATTTTTAAATTAATTGTTTTATATACCAACAACCAATCTTTGGAAAAAAAAAATCACAAAATACCACTCAAATTTTAAATTTTGATTTTAGAATTGTCACTGCGCTGAAAGACACATACATTACACACACAACACAATCACAAATTTAGGTCACATGTATTTTAATTTATGTACTTCATAATATGCATGTATATAATATTAATGGGTTCCCTTTATTTTTTTGAAGTGGAAGTTTGTTCCAGTTGCTTCGACGAAATACGGTCAGATTACAATGGAGACATCGAGTTCATATGGGTATGGATATCGTAAGTACCATGCTAATGATTATTTCTCTGAAAATTGTAACATTGATATGCTAAGGTACTTAGTTATCTTCTAAGTAATAATTATTATTATGGTTCATTTAAAAGGCACGAGGCATGAATTGTTAAAATACAATGCAAATTTGGAATAATATGGAATTTGTAAATATGTATGGAAAAATATCTAGATATTAATATGTATAAGAAAATATCTAGATATTAATATGTATAAGAAATATCTAGATATTTATATGTAGAAAAATCTAGATAATATAGATATTTGTAGGTGAGAAATATCTAGATATTTATCCATGGAAATATCTAGTTTCTAGAATGTTCCATGGAGTAGTATAAATATAAGTGGGTGTTTCATTTGTGTAAGGTGTGTGAGAGTTGTGAGGAAGTAAGAAAAGAGTGAGTTAGAGAAAGAACGCTTATAAGTAGCGAGTAGAAAGAAAGTGTGGTGAGTGAGCAATATTGTAATTGTAATTTAATATAAGTGTTTTTGTTAAGTTTCCCGATCAAGCCTTAGTTTGTGTTTAAGTTCTTAGTGCACTTTTGTTGTTCTTATTATATGGTCGGCTCTGCCGCCTAAGTAATACATGGTCGGTTATACCGCCTAAATGATATATGGTCGACACTGTCGCCTAAATATTATTGCGCACTAAGGATTTATAAAATTAAAGGCTAACCAACGTCAAAGTGTTGGTCTAGTGAGTGAGTATAACCTAGGTCCTCTATAGTGGGTGTGTTGGGCTCGTCAAAGCTTCCAACAATTGGTATCAGAGCGGGTCGTTCGGGACCATTGCTAGTGGAGGAACTCATCGGTAAACGTTGGACGTTTACATCGACTTGTTTTCACCAAGGCCCTAAGGGAGATTCTGTCGGAGCACAGTTAGGAACTGTGAAAGCTCATCGGTCTGGGACCAAGCTTATTGGACGTTGGACGTCATGATGGCAGATCTTGCAAGTACGAGCAGTGGAATCAAGAGTCTCAATAACTACAACTATGGTTATTGGCGGACTTGCATAGAATCCTACCTACAAGGACATGATTTATGGGAAATAGTTGTTGGCAGTGACACAACGCCTCCACCGAAAGAAAATGCTGAAGCTTTGAGAAAATGGAACATCAAAGCCGGGAAGGCTTTATTTATATTGAAGACTACAATCGAGGAGGATCTATTGGAGCACATCCGTGATGAGAAAACACCAAAGGCAGCTTGGAAAACTTTTGAAAAATTATTTTCAAAGAAGAATGAAGCACGCCTCCAGCTCTTGGAAAATGAGCTCGCGGGTATCTCACAAGGAAGTCTGTCTATTTTTCAGTACTTCACCAAGATGAAATCAATTTGCCGTGAGATATCTCAACTTGCTCCTGAAGAGAAAGTGAGTGAAGCAAGGATGAAGAGAATTATCATCCACGGCCTAAGATCCGAATATAATGGATTTATAGCCGCTGTGAGAGGATGGCCTACTCAACCATCATTAATAGAGCTGGAGAATCTATTGGCTAATCAAGAGGCATTAGCCAAGCAGATGAATGAAGTAACCATAAAAGATGGAGAAGATGCACTTTTCACCAATAAGAAGAAAGCAACATCTCGAAGACAAGAGGCGATGAAAGAAAGTAAGACATATGGGTGGAAGGGTCACCCAAAATTAAAAGGCAACGCTTCAGGGGGAGCTCAACAAGGAAGAAGAGATCATCGCCAACAATACGGGGAAAATGATAAGAGAAAGAATGGTGAATGCTTCAATTGTGGCAAGAAGGGTCATTTTGCTCGAGATTGTAGATTCCCCAGAAGGCGAACTTTCGAAGGAAATGTGGTCGCCGCAAGAGATGAGAAGAAAGAGGTCACATTCGAAGCAACCATTAATGAGGAAACATGGGATGCAGAAGCAGGACTCTCCGTTGAAGCTGACATGGATGATCAAGCTCTTGCAGCAACCTTAAAGTCAAAAATAAACTACAAAGATGATTGGATCATTGATTCTGGGTGCTCAAATCATATGACCAATGATGAGACGAAGCTGCAAGAAATGGAGGATTACAAAGGAAAGAGAGTCGTGTTGACAGCCGACAATTCAAGGTTGTCTATTTCTCACATTGGAAAGACAATAATTCCAAATGAAGGCGACTCTCATAAGCTCCAACTCGAGAAGGTGTATCTTGTCCCTGGCCAAAAGAAGAATTTACTGTCAGTACCACAATTGACAGCAGAAGGGAACTATGTACTCTTTGGACCAGAAGATGTGTCCGTATTCAAGAGAGTGAAGGTGGTTGGCAATCCAATTATGCAAGGAAGAAGAATAGAGTCGGTCTATGTACTATCTGCTGAAACAGCATATGTGGATAAGACTCGAAAGAATGAGACGGCTGATCTTTGGCATGAACGTCTTGGACATTTGGGCTACAACAAGTTAAAGGAGATGATGGTGAAACACATAGTAAATGGGCTTCCTCAAATTGATATCCGAACAGATACAATATGTGATGGATGTCAATTTGGAAAAGCTCACCAATTGCCATTCAAGGAGTCACAACATCAGTCCAAGACACCACTAGAGCTCATACACTCAGACGTCTTTGGCCCAGTGAAACAAACATCACTTGGAGGAATGAAGTATATGGTGACATTCATTGATGACTTCTCAAGGTATGTGTGGGTTTACTTCATGAAGGAAAAGTCGGAGACTTTTCAGAAGTTTAAAGAGTTCAAGAAGAAGATAGAAAGTGAGCTCAATAATAAGATTAGGTGCTTACGCACAGATAATGGAGGAGAATATTTATCGACTGAGTTCAATATGTATCTTGAGAAGCACAAGATCAGAAGGCAATTAACTTGCCCTAATACTCCACAACAGAATGGAGTGGCAGAACGTAAGAATCGTCATCTTGCTGAAACTTGTCGAAGTATGCTTCATGGTAAGAATGTACCAGGAAGATTTTGGGCCGAATGTATGAGGACGGCTTCATATGTGATTAACAGACTCCCACAAACAAAGTTGGGATATATTTCACCATATGAAAGATTATGGAAGATCAAGCCAACCGTCAACCATCTCAAGGTTTTTGGATGTGTATGCTACGTCTTCGTGCCAGATCATCTCCGAAGCAAATTTGATAAGAAGGCAAATCGGTGCATTTTTGTCGGTTATGATGAATCAAGAAAAGGATGGAGATGTTGTGATCCAAATACTGGAAAGTGTCATACTTCAAGAAATGTGGTATTTGATGAAGCGTCTTCATGGTGGTCACCTCAAAAGATAGAGCTTCCAGAATCTCATGGATTAGAAGAAGGTCCAGAAGAAAAAGAAGAACCTAAAGAGCAGATATTGGATCCAATAAAAGAAGGAGAAGGGTCGTACTCTAAGGAAAAGAGTCCATGGAAAACTGGTGTGCATCAATCTGTATCCGAGGAGGTTCGTCCAAGCCAAATGGATGTCGAGGAGCATGTACAAGAATTACGGAGATCAACAAGACCGAGGCAACCTAATCCAAGGTATGCCAATGCTGCTCATGTGGATGAATCAATACCTATTGAGCCTTCCACTTATGAAGAAGCAGCACAAAGTCAAGAATGGCAGAAAGCGATGGAAGAAGAAATTAATGCACTAAAAGAAAACCAGACATGGAGTTTAGTTCCAAAGCCAAAAGATGTAAAACCAATATCTTGTAAATGGGTTTACAAGGTGAAGACTCGATCAGATGGCTCCATTGAAAGGTATAAAGCTCGACTTGTTGCTAGAGGTTTTTCTCAACAATATGGGCTGGATTATGAAGAAACGTTTAGTCCAGTGGCGAAGATCACAACAATTCGAGCTCTACTAGCTTTAGCTGCTAGCAAATCTTGGAAGTTATGGCAGATGGATGTCAAGAACGCTTTCTTACATGGAGAACTTGACAAAGACATTTATATGGAGCAACCAAGAGGCTTTGAGAACAAGATCCATCCTGAGCATGTCTGCAAATTAAAGAAAGCACTATACGGTTTGAAGCAGGCTCCAAGAGCTTGGTACGGAAAGATTGGCGAGTTCTTAGTACAAAGTGGTTTCACAGTTGCTCCTTCAGATTCTAGTTTATTTGTGAAACAAGATCAAGGAAAACTAGCCATAGTGCTAGTATATGTGGATGACTTAATCATCACGGGAGATCACTATGAGGAGATCCAAAGAACAAGAGAGAATCTGTCTATCAGATTTCATATGAAGGAGCTTGGAGAACTCAAACATTTTCTTGGACTCGAAATAGAGCAGAAAAGAGAAGGATTATTTCTGGGACAACAGAAATATGCGCGAGATCTTTTACAAAAGTACGGAATGCTTAATTGCAAACCTATCTCAACTCTGATGGATCCGAATACAAAACTACGAGCAGATGAAGGAAAAAGTCTTCAAGATGTTACCATGTATCGAAAGATGGTCGGAAGTCTTATTTATCTCACATTAAGCCGGCCAGATATATCTTATGCAGTTGGAGTGGTTAGTCGATACATGAGCAATCCGAAGAAGCCTCACCTTGATGTTGTACGACGCATCTTAAGGTATGTTAAAGGCACTATTAACTTTGGTATTTTATACAAGAAAACAAAAGAATGTCACGTGACTGGATATTGTGACGCCGATTATGCTGGAGACTATGATACACGACGATCAACAACTGGATACATGTTTAGTCTTGGATCAGGAGTAATATCATGGTGCAACAAGAGACAACCAACAGTATCCTTGTCAAGCACCGAAGCAGAATATCGATCGGCATCATCAGCAACACAAGAAATTACATGGTTGAAACAACTAATGGAAGATCTTCATCAATCAACAGACTATCAAGTAGAGCTTTTCTGCGATAACCTATCAGCTATACGTCTAGCAGAGAATCCAGTCTTTCACGCAAGAACAAAACATATAGAAGTACACTATCACTATGTTCGCGAGAAGGTCCTTGAAGGGGAGATCAAGATGGTGCCAACAAAGACAGATGAACAAGTTGCAGATATATTCACCAAGAGCCTAAGTAAACCAAAGTTTACAAAATTCAGGGAAGCACTTGGAATGGTCTGCAAGTCATCGTTGGAAGAAAATTTGCATTGAGGGGAGTGTTAAAATACAATGCAAATTTGGAATAATATGGAATTTGTAAATATGTATGGAAAAATATCTAGATATTAATATGTATAAGAAAATATCTAGATATTAATATGTATAAGAAATATCTAGATATTTATATGTAGAAAAATCTAGATAATATAGATATTTGTAGGTGAGAAATATCTAGATATTTATCCATGGAAATATCTAGTTTCTAGAATGTTCCATGGAGTAGTATAAATATAAGTGGGTGTTTCATTTGTGTAAGGTGTGTGAGAGTTGTGAGGAAGTAAGAAAAGAGTGAGTTAGAGAACGAACGCTTATAAGTAGCGAGTAGAAAAAAAGTGTGGTGAGTGAGCAATATTGTAATTGTAATTTAATATAAGTGTTTTTGTTAAGTTTCCCGATCAAGCCTTAGTTTGTGTTTAAGTTCTTAGTGCACTTTTGTTGTTCTTATTATATGGTCGGCTCTGCCGCCTAAGTAATACATGGTCGGTTATACCGCCTAAATGATATATGGTCGACACTGTCGCCTAAATATTATTGCGCACTAAGAATTTATAAAATTAAAGGCTAACCAACGTCAAAGTGTTGGTCTAGTGAGTGAGTATAACCTAGGTCCTCTATAGTGGGTGTGTTGGGCTCGTCAAAGCTTCCAACATGAATTACCTTCATCATTGCCGGCCACCAATCATCCACTGTAATTTGAAGTCTACCAATCTTCTTGTGGATAAGAATTGGACAGTGAAGGTGTGCTTCATTTTCTTTGACAACATTATGGTTATGTTACTTTGTGTTTTAGCTAATGTTATACAGTAATTTTCATTCACGAAATAATAATCTCACGTCGCTTTCAATTGAATAGATTGGTAACTTTGGTATGTGTCGTCTCAAGCATGAAACTTACGTGACAACAAAGGATGGCATAGGAGCGGTACCATATATATCCTTCTTCATCTGCACCTTTCACTATATTAAAGTATAATAATAGGTTACTGTTGGAAATATGTTCTCGGGTTGGTTACGGTTCAACCGTGATTTGACCGTGGTACATATATTCCGAAGGTATGCCCATGACATTAAATAATATATATAAAGTCCATTTATCCTATTCGGTCACACACAAAGGCCAATCGTAAATTGTTTGATATACCTTCTAATCGGGAATTAATTTATTAATCATTAGTTAATGGTTTAATAAATTAAACAAGTTTTGAAATTAGTTAATTAACTAGTAATTAACTAAATGTGTAGGTTATATCTAGTTGATGTGTATACATATATTATGTATATGTACATGCATGCAATCTAGAATGTATGTGTAAATTAAATTTACACGGTCTCACATAAAATAAAAAAATAAAAACAAAAGCATCTTTTGTTTAACCCATATAAGCGTGGGTATGAAAAGATAAAAGCATGCAAACTTGTTTTTGTTTTAACCAATACTTGACATGTGTGTATCATAAATTAAGAGCATGCTTGTTCAAGTTTAGGTGATAACCGATACTTACATCTCAAAAAACGTCCCAACTCTCAATTCTCTCCATTTTTTTATGTTGACCAAAATCTTAAAACACACAAGTTTTTTTCGGGTGAGAAATAGAAAAGGGAGAAACTTTTTTTGTGAAATAGAAGGTATACATCAAAGCAAGGTTGGAACTTTGAGTGTCTACCGTTTAGAGGAACTCTTCTTCGGGTTCTCCACAACAATCTTCAAAGACTACAAAGGTTGTAATCTTATCCTTCTCTTGTTCGATTTATATTTTATTTGCTAAAAGTTTTGTACATGGGTCCTTGGAAGAGTATGATTTTGTAAAATTTTAAATGATTCCGCTCACTATGTTTTGGTATCATACTCCAACAGTTACAACTTCAGAAGTTAAAATAAAAAATCTTCTGTTGCCCAAAATCATTTTAGTGACAGTTTTTTTTTTTTTTTTTTTAGCCTGAGTGGATGGCTCCGGAAGTTATTCGTGATGAGGAAGCAAATGAAAAGTAATTATATATGTGCTTCTGGTTATCATCAAGCATTGCCTGCTCAGTTTATGAAAGTCAAAGTTTAGCTTTTAGAAAGTCAAAGTTTAGTTTACTAACTTTATAATCTTTCTCGGTTATCTGTAGGTCCGATGTGTATAGCTTTGGTGTGATATTGTGGGAACTTGCCACGGAGAAGGTTCCTTGGAACAGTCTCGATTCAATGCAGGTTTTCTTCCATTTAAGATTTTAAAATTTTCATTCTTTTTTCATGTTATCTACTTGGAACCCACATACTCCATCCGTCCCATATTTATTGCCCCCTAACAAAAATCACATAGTTTAAGAAAAACTGACTGTCGTGTATTTTTTTGTTAACTTTTCAGTATTAACCCTTACTTTTTATCCACTTTTTTGTTTTACATGCATAAAGCAAGGACATAAAAGAGTTATTATTCACATCTATTTATGGAATTAGACAATTAATTTAGGACAACTCAAAAAAGAACGATGGACAATAAATATGTGCCGGAGGGATAATAATGGTGTATAAATGAACACTTGCAGGTTATGAAAGTTGTAGGGTTTATGAACCAACGGTTAGATATTCCAAAAGATGTGGATCCACAGTGGCCAGGCTTCTCTTACTGAAACATGTTTGCGCAGGTTCATTTTTGTCAATCTTCGTAACCCGATTACATCTATATAGTCATATAAAGCTCTAAAATGATGATGTCATCATTAAGCTAATTACCCTTTAATTTTCATAATGATGATGTCATAATTTTATATTAATTTAATTAAAAAAATAATACGAAATCTTTTATAAAAAGAAATACTAATCTCTCATAAATTGTAAAATCGTCTACAAAACACCCAAATTTTAAAGCATATTGTACAACTTTTATATAATAATTGTATTTTAATTTTGTAAAAAATTTTAAAAAACATTTATTATTACTAATTATTATTATTATTATTAAAAATATAAATACTCAATTTTGAGCGAACTTTATTATTATTATTATTTACTTTTAATATAATAATTATAATCATAATTATTATATTATTAATATTCAAATATGAATTCTTTTTACGAAATTAATTACGTTACATATGTATGCGAAAATACATGTCTCTATATATTTGTAAAAACAACGACAAGTTTTTTAGTCAAACGGGTCATTAAAATAAATGAATTTAACATTTACATTTAGTTAATACCTAAAACATGTCATTAAATTATTTCGTTTAAACAAACCCGTGATTTCACGGGTCATTTCACTAGTCTTATTCTAAATGATTTGTACAAACATAGCTTTAATTGAAGCGCTTTAGAACGTTTGTTTAACATATACATGCTAAAGTAACAAGTTTGGCGTTTATTTTTCTTTTTCAGTGTACCAGAGTTCAGACCAACGTTTGAAGACATATTAGCTGAACTAAAAGATTTGCAGAAGAAGTTTACCATAAAAGTTGAGGCCTCATCGCTACCACTAGTCAATGGAAAAATTGGTTCGCAAATACGAATATGATGCATGATCATTTGTAGGCCGTCATGGATTTGTTATGCTTCTAATGTCTAGTGAACACAACTGATGTGCAGAAAAGGGTAGTTAGATTATCTACTAGTCAACAGCTTTAAGCTTTTTGTGTTATGTGTGCACAGCTTATTCGCTTAAACGGTCTGTCATTAAGTATCGAATGCATAATCAGTGTTTATGTTCCTTGAAATTCTTTCAGCCACGCTTTAATCCACCTGGCCCCCCTGTAATAATAAAAACAAGTTACCATCCATTTTTTGTTTACATTTTGTTGCACATAAACCATTGTTTTAATGCTATACTTGCACAAATTCAAGTAATGAAAGCATTAGTGAAAATGGACCCTTCTTTTTGTGATGTAAAAATTAGGATTTAAAGGCAATAGCAGTGATGGATCCAGGCGTCTAGACATAATATTGCTAGATAATGATACGCATACCCGATTGGCTCGTGTTGCGCATCGCACTTGCACCATGTGCATATCCTCCACGCTATAGCACTTCTGGCGCAAATAAATGTGCGCTAGGGGGCGCCAGCTTGATGATGGCGCGCTGCATAAAGATGACGTGTCCTGTACTTACCACGATCTCTGTACAAGGGCCGACAGCTAGCTAAAAAGGTAATGGTACTGTTCCCTGTCCCCTCCATGGAATGATCAGACAAGAAAGCAACGTGGACCACGTGGCTCCAATAAACGAACAACACTGTAGCTATAAATAACGGACTCGAATCACAAGGCAGGAGGTTGGTTTTTTGGGAAGTTACACACATACTATTTTTAGTATCTACGTACGAACCAGTCGCGCTATCTACATAGCGCCTCCCTTACCCGCGCTACCGGACTCATAGCATTTCACTAGATATTCTGGATATACAGGTAACGTTCCTTGAACATAAACCCTATTCTCAACGCGAGCCATCGGTAACCGGACTACCCGCTGATGGTGGGTCTATGTTTAACCACCCCTGTTGAGATCCTCATCTCGCGAGAGGTTATTCACGGTACTCCGGACCGGAGAGTTAAACTCAATTGACCCTTAAATCCCCTTTCAATGATGTCAATCATGGACAGAACCCGACCCGATTATTCTATGCTTGGTCACTAGACTTCACAAATTGCAAATACCATTAGATCTTGGTTAGTTTGGTTTTCAAGGTTTTGGATTTTTGTGTGTGTGTTCTCTTAGGGATTATACTGACGTCACCAAAATACATCATCATTATATTTGTATAGGCCCCCCTAATATTGGAAAATGTTTTGTATACCACCTAAATTCTTTTGGGTTCCATTATATTATTTTTTTAATAAGGTTTTTCTCGATGTCTATGTAGTTGTTTTCATCTCATCCCACAAGATTCGAACTTGAGATCTTTTATAATGATATCACGGCTCCAATCACTATGATGGTTTGTTTCAAGTATACCATGTGACGCTAAAATAGTGTATACTAATGTAAATATAGAAATACATAATTATTTATATTCACTACATCAAAAATGAGTATAGAAATTCCTTTTAGAGACCGGTTTTGTGAGTAACAACTAAAAGCATGTTCCTAAAGGTAAAATGAACCGGTTTTTTTAGGCGGAAATGGAAAACCGGTTTTCCAAACAAAAAAAAAACTCGTTCCTAAAGTCTATTTTAGAAACGGCTTTCTTATTAGAAACCGGTTTCCACTTTGAAAACCCCTTTTTTTAAGAAACCGGTCTCGATGCTTATTTGCTTTTAAGGGGGGAAGCGAAGAAGTTAAAACCCAATTCTCATTACTTATACCAAAAACAAAATTCACCCTTTACCATTTAGTTCTACCTTTCACTGCACTCTCCTCCATTTTTTTCATTGTTAAGGTACACTGTTTACTTATTTTGTATTTCATTTGAGAAGTTGGGTAATTGGTCAGAGGGGGTTGTTTCTGGTGCTAATCGAAATGGGTTGGACAGGTTGATACTTGAACTAAAACCTCGGAGTATCTATCTGGTACAGTACTATGTTAAAATATATATGTCTCATCTATGCATTTCGGATCATAAATATTTGGCTTATGCTTTTCTCATGTAAATAAAGCATATATAAAGTCTGCAACTTATGGGCTAAGTTTCATAATTTTATTCTACGTCGTTTTTAACATGAGTTTTTGGTGACCAGAGAAGTGTAACAGGGAAAGCAATAGAAGAAATAGGTTTGTTTAGAGACTTTACCAAGACAGGGAGCAAATTTCGTCGATACAGTAATCTCAAAAATCTACCAGATACACTACAAGTTCATGCTAATAAATGTTGTATAAGACGTTGCAAAAAAATGCTTATGCTCCGTTTGGCTCACGGAATTCAATGGGATTCGGCAGAATTGAAATTGAATTTAGACACGAAGCATGTCACTAAGATTCACTCGTAATATAGTGATATCGAATCCTAGAAAAAAGAAAAAAAATACTTTTGTAGCCACTGAGATTCACTCGTAAGGAGTCCATACTACTCTCAAAGCGAGTGATATATCTTTGAAATTAATCACTCGTAAACCGAGTCAAATACTTAAATCAGTAAAATAAATATTTCTTCGAGAAATATATCAGTTGATAGTGCAAAATATATGTGCTGGATACATGGAGCATGTTAGCTAACATTACTATGTTGGCTGTTGGATCATAACTATAACTAGGGGCGGAACATAAGGTATTACAAAGGGGGCGCCCGTCTCCCCTGGATTTAACGGGAAATTTTTTTTTACACATGTTACAATACATAAGACATACGTATACACATTTAATGTTAGTAGGTAGTCGGTGCAATTAATGTAGTTAGTTGAAACGGTGCAATTAATGTAGTTAGTTGGGTTGGTGCATTTATTGAGTAGTCAGGTCTTGTATCTCGGGTCTATATATATCCTCGTTGTATGTTGTAAATATGTATTAATCAAGAGAGATGAAATTACATAGAGTTTAGATGTTTGTAAATATAAATTACATGGTATCAGAGCTTACCTATGAGTGCTTGAGTCTGGTCTGTAAGTCACCACCACCACCACCACCATAACCACCCACAGCCCATATCACTCCTATCTCCAAAATTGAAACGTTTCGAAGTCACTTTTAGATCTCACCACCCCCGCCAAACGTCCCAGAAGGTCCCGAATTGTATTTCTGAAAATTACGAAAAACTTCCGACCACCGTAAGCCACCCACGCGCCGCCTATCACCACCAGTCGTCGCCCACTCGCCGGCGCGTGAGGGCGTGTAGATCACTCTCCACCGCCGGTTCTTTTGTCCGATCGTCAGTCTCGTGATTCCGATCATCTTTCCGGAATATTATTCCGATTGCTCGCTGAAAAAAGTAAAAAAGAAAAAAAAAGCTCGACTGTGTTTTTTTTTGGTGATTCAATTCTCTTTCTAGCTTCTATTATATCCACTGCTAGTGGAGTTAGATATTTATAGCTTAAAAGCATATTTATCGATATTATTTAATATTATTTTAAGCTATATTTTAATTTAATTTTATTTCAAAAAAAAATGAGCGATGAAAATAAAATAGATGGTAATTTAAGCGAGACTATTCCTGTTGCAGCCCGTTTGACCGACAATAAATTTAATGGGTCTAATTTCTTTGAATGGAGTAAGACAATCCGTATATATCTTAGGAGCATGAAAAAAGATTCTCATCTTACTTCCGAACCTCCTAAAGATGATACACAGGGTCTGTGGCTACAAAATGATGCCAGACTCTTTCTTCAAATTATGAATTCCATTGAATCTTCGGTTACTTCTTTGGTAAATCATTGTGAGTATGTAAAAGAGCTTATGGAGTATCTCGATTTTCTATATTCTGGAAAGAGAAATATCTCTAGAATATTTAATGTGTGCAAATCTTTTCATCGCGGTGAACAACACGATCGATCTCTAATGGCTTATGTTATGGAATTTAAGAAGATATATGAGGAGTTTAATTCTGTGATGCCTTTGAGTGCTGATATTAAGACTATGCAGACACAACGTGAGCAAATAGCGGTCATGAGCTTTCTAACTGGTTTACGACCAGAACATGATGCTATTAAGTCCCAGTTTTTGAACGAGTCTACAATTCCCTCTCTTCAAGAAACATTTGCTCGTGTCCTCCGTCACGAGGATGTTAAAACACCTCAAGTTTCTGAGCACAACACTGCTCTTATCAGTCGTGGAGGATTTAGAGGAGGAGGGAGGTCTCGCGGAGGCTATCGAGGAAGTTATCGAAGAAGTTCAAGAGGAGGCCATACTGATAGAATAACGGAAGAACCCACTAATTCTGGTGTGGAGTGTTTTTATTGTCATGAACTTGGACATACTAAACGATATTGCAAGAAATTGCAAACTCTAAATATGAGGAATAATCTCTCAGCACATGTTGCATTTTCCCCCCACAATCACTATCTCTGCCAACGAGCATGCTGAATATACACGATTGAAAGAATCTGTGAAACCTACTACTTCAACTGTTGCTTTTGCCAAAACAGGTAATGACACGTGTCTCTTATCATCAGTCTTCAAATGGGTCATTGATTCTGGTGCCTCATCAAATGGGTCATTGATTCTGGTGCCTCGGATCATATGACAGGTAATAACCATCTTTACTTTGACTTCAATACACACTCATCTTATGTCACAGTTGCAAATTGTACTACCTCCCCTGTTCTTGGTTCCGGCACTATCAACCTCACTCCATCTATATCTTTATCATCCGTTTTATGTCTACCCAATTTCTCATTTAACCTGCTATCCGTCAGCAAACTTACTCGTGACTTAAATTGTATAGCCTTACTGTTTCCTAACTCTTGTATCTTCAGGATCTCTCGACGAAACAGATTATTGGTAAAGGACGGGTATCTGATGGACTTTACATACTTGAAACTACAACAAAAATTCCCCTGTCATTAGTATGCTCAAAGTCATCCTCTCCTCTTATGATGCATTGTCGATCAGGTCATCCTTCTTTACAGAATTTGAAGAAACTATGTTCTGAGTTTGCCGGTTTATCCTCTTTATATTGTGAGTCTTGTCAGTTCGCTAAGCATCAGCGAGTTCACTTAAGTCCTAGAGTCAATGAGCGGGCTGCGTCTCCATTTGAATTAGTACCTTCTGATGTTTGGGGTCCGTGTTCTGTGACATCAAAATCTGGTTTTAAGTATTTTGTTACTTTTATTGATGATTACTCTCGTGTTACATGGCTTTATTTAATGAAAAGTCGCTCTGAAGTGTTTACTCATTTTTGTTCCTTTGTTGTCGAAGTAAAAACACAATTTCATACTTCTGTTCTAACTCTGAGAAGTGATAACGCAAAAGAATTTCTCTCAGAATCATTTAAATCATATATGCTTCAAGAAGGTATCCTGCATGAGTCATCATGTGTTGATACACCAGCACAAAATGGGGTTACGGAACGAAAAAATAGACACCTTCTTGAGGTGGCCAGCGCACTATTATTTCAAATGAATGTTCCAAAACCTTTTTGGGCTGACGTCGTATCAACTGCGTGCTTTCTTATAAATCGCATGCCGTCTGAAGTTCTTAATGGTGATATTCCATATAGTATCTTATTTCCTACAAAATCCTTGTTTCCAATCGAGCCTAAGATATTTGGTAGCACTTGTTTTGTTCGAGACACCCAACCTCACCTAACCAAATTAGATCCTAAATCTATTAAGTGTGTCTTTCTAGGATACTCTCATCTTCAGAAAGGGTATAGATGTTTTTCACCAACTCTCCAACGCTATGTTGTTTCCAGAGACGTCACATTTCAAGAAGAATTACCATTCTTTCCCACAACAATTTCTCGCAATCATAAGGAGAGTGATGACTTATTGAGATATAGCATGAAAGTACCCACACCCGATCCTACACCAGATCCCATACCAGATCCCACACCAGATCCCACACCAGATCCCACACTAGTTCCCACACCAGAGCCCACACGATCAGAACAAACTGACCATTTTCAATATATATACAGTCGACGTCCCCGTGCTACATCAGTGCCCGCTCCTGAGCCCCAGTCATCGTCGGTAGATCCTCTCGGTAAGTCACCAAGTAATGTTTCTAGTGATATTCATGATACTCAATCTTCCGATTCTGATATACCGATTGCTCTTCGAAAAGGTAAACGTAAGTGTACTTATCCTATTGCTTCCTTTGTTTCTTATGATAAATTGTCCGTCTCTTCTCGTGCTTTTGTTTCCACTTTAGACTCTGTCTCCATTCCGAAAACTCTTGGTGAAGCTTTGGCTCATTCTGGATGGCGTGCTGCTATGATTGAGGAAATGAATGCACTCGATCATAATGGCACTTGGGCATTAGTTAACTTATCTGTTTCTAAAAAGGCAATTGGTTGTAAGTGGGTCTTCACAGTAAAGGTTAATCCTGATGGTTCTTTGGCACGATTGAAAGCTCGTTTAGTTGCTAAGGGATATGCTCAAACATATGGGGTGGATTATTCTGAAACCTTTTCTCCTGTTGCTAAACTCACATCTATCAGATTATTCATTTCTTTAGCTACTACATATCAATGGACACTTCACCAACTTGATGTGAAGAATGCATTTTTACATGGAGATTTGCAAGAAGAAGTCTATATGGAGCAACCACTTGGGTTTGTTGCTCAGGGGGAGTCTGGTAAAGTATGCAAATTACGAAAAGCAATTTACGGTCTGAAGCAATCTCCTCGTGCCTGGTTTGGAAAATTCAATGAGGTAGTTAGAAACTTTGGCCTAAGAAGAAGTGCATATGATCACTCCGTATTCTTCGCTTCATCAAACTCTGGGTGCATCTTGCTTGTTGTTTATGTGGATGACATTGTAATTACTGGGAGTGATAAAGAAGGAATTCACAGGTTAAAAACATTCTTAAGTACTCAATTTCAAACGAAGGACCTTGGTCCTTTGAAATATTTTCTCGCTATTGAAGTCTCTCGAAATAAAAGAGGTATTTTCTTATCTCAGAGAAAGTATTGTCTAGATGTTCTCAGTGATTCTGGGATGATTAACGCAAAAACTTGTGAAACACCAATGATACCTAGTATAAAGTTAAAACCTTACGAATGAGAACTTCTTATGAACCCAGAAAAATATAGAAGGATTGTCGGCAAGCTAAATTATCTTACACTCACCCGTCCTGATATTGCTTTTTCGGTGAGTGTTGTTAGTCAGTTCTTGTCATCTCCGAGAACCTCACATTGGGATGCTGTCGCTCACATCTTAAAGTACTTAAAAGGTACACCTGGTCGTGGTCTTTTATACCAGAATCATGGTCATCACACTATCAAGGGATTTTCTGATGCTGATTATAATGGTGTGCAACTAAACGGTCTACAACTGGTTATTGTGTCTTCGTTGGAGAAAATCTTGTATATTGGAAAAGTAAGAAACAAAATGTGGTATCTCGTTCATGTGCGGAATCCGAGTATCGAGCCATGGCCCAGACAACTTGTGAACTTATTTGGGTTCATAACCTTCTTAGCGAAATTGGTTTTGCTCAGTCCGAACCAATGAATTTGTGGTGTGATAACAAAGCAGCCATTCATATTGCAAGCAACCCCGTCTTCCATGAAAGGACCAAACATATTGAAGTTGACTGTCATTTTACTCGAGAAAAGTTAGAAGAAGGAATTATTCAAACACCTCATATCAAAAGTAATGAACAGTTGGCTGAATTATTCACCAAAGCATTACCTAGAAATTGCATATGTCAGTTTTGTGACAAGCTGGGCATGATCAATATCTATGCTCCAGCTTAAGGGGGAGTGTTACAATACATAAGACGTACTTATACACATTTAATGTTTGTAGGTAGTCGGTGCAATTAATGTAGTTAGTTGAAACGGTGCAATTAATGTAGTTAGTTGAGTTGGTGCATTTATTGGGCAGTCAGGTCTTGTATCTCGGGTCTATATATATCCTCGTTGTATGTTGTAAATATGTATTAATCAAGATAGATGAAATTACACATAGTTTAGATGTTTGTAAATATTAAATTACAACACTAAATTTTTTTTTTTTTACCAAAAAATAAGATTTTTTTTTTGTGTTTGCCCCTGCTGACAATAAAAAATTTATTAATTTTTTAGACTCGCCCACTCTGTAGTCGGGTTCAAGTTCCGCCACTTACTATAACTACAGTATTAACTATTAACTTTAACTATAACCATAATAGGCGTAATATAATTATAACCCATTGTTAATTTTACAAAATATCTTACACTAAATGTTTCATTTCTTCGTGTCCTCTAGGAAAATATATATACTGATTTTTTTTAAACATTCCATAACCTAATTACAGTTATGGGTACAAGTAATCTACAGCTCTATTAAACAAGCATTAAGAGTAGAATAAATAAATCATGTTGAAGATTGCCCTGCTATTAACCATTTCTTGCCATCGATAAAATCTGTCGACAAAAATGGTGCAGCTTCTTGATCGCTAAGTTTCTTCAACCATCGAGCCCGCCCATTCGTACTGGACCCCGGCCCATAGCAATTATACTCAGCGTGGTATAGGTTCCTATATATTTTTTGTTAAATTAATTCAATTAATATATTTGACACACGTTAAACTGCATTTATATAATCGAGATAGAGTTGATTAAGCTTACTCAAAACTTCCATGATGGTTCCAGTCACTCCATCCTTCAGTCCTTACAGCTTTAGACATATACGTGTTTGCGAAAACTACTCTCGAATGGTCACCATTTGGTCGTCCTAAATAAGAATGCCCGATACCATAAACTCTTCCATTAGTGAAAACAAATCCTGTATTTTCATTTATACTCGTTCGTATATGAGCTGTAACCGACCCTCCAATCTCTACTCGTTTATCCGCAATCACAAATATCTCACATTCCTACATACATATCCAATTTTATCTTTTTAAGTCATTAACTAATAACAGATTATTATTATTATGTGATTAAGAAAGTAACCTTACATGAAAGATGGAACGAGCACGACCAAAAATGACATCGATAGCACCTTGAAAGTAACATCGATCGTAGTAATGTCTACCTTTATTATCAAGAAGAGTGTTATGAGAACTATAAAATCCACAACTATAGAATGCAACTTTGTCACCACCAACATATGCTGCTACAGACTGATTATGTGAGGTATTAGCGATCCCTGTAGGCGCATCATTCTGTCCGAAAAATAAAATTAGTTGTTTGTAGATTGTGCATTGACTCTTGTGTTATATATTGTTCAAAGAGTGCTATATTTTATATAAATTATATCAGCCCAACATGCCATTGTCGTTTTGTTTATTTACTATATGGATATAAATGTACCTTGAAGCTTATACCAAAGGCAATAAAATGGGATGCTTCAACTTTGAAAGTGGAAGATTCATAGTTATTTTCAGAGCTTTGTGACCAAACAATTGCTGTTTTAGTCCTCCCACTTCCTAGCAACATAATGTGACCCTTTTCTCTTGGAATTGTAACCTTTTCCCTATTTTGCAACAAAGAAATTACATTTTGGGTCATGTCTATTATTTATTTTATGATTATGATGATGAATCATAGAAATGAAAAATTGATGTTGCAGTATTTGACAAAAGTGGACTTTTGAGATGTAAGATTATGTGTCACATGAATTTAAGGACCAAAAGGTAGGGCTGGGAGTGGTATTGTACCGGTACGGAGTCAATTCATCCAATATTCTTTCTTACTCTAATTTGTTGTACCGGTACCAAATCGATTGATACCGCTTTTATTTTTTACTCTAATTTGAGTATCGAATATCGAACTAGTAAAATCAATTTGATACTGGTACACTGGTACTATACGCTAAAAGTGGGATTTGAATCCTCTCAAGTTATATTTTAACATGCTTGGTCATGATGTACGTTTTGTGAATAAGAAATGTAGGGGTCACTTATTGTATTATTTTATTTATTTGTTTTATGAAGAATGCTAAATGTAACTCGTATGGCTACATTTAAGAATATCATATTTAATTTTTAAAATTGTGTTGAATTAGCTGCAAAGCATAAATATTCTTTATTTATATCGACTAAAATGGTAAAATAATTATACTACACTGAAAGTAACGCATCTAAAAAAGCTGATTATATAAGTATCAAATACCACACCAATCGAGGTGATATGATACCAATTGGTACAATACCGATTCGGTATGATACCAGTTGCATAGAAGTACGGTATCGGGAATCTAATTAATGATGTTCACCCCTACCAAAAGGTGTACAGAATAATATAAATATCGAAGGTAAGTATCGAAGGTAAGTACCTGTAAATTCCCTTTTTCACCTGTATGACGACCCATTCTTGATTCCCGCTAGGAATTGAATCAATGGCATCTTGTATTGACTTAAATTTTTCTGACCCATTGACATCCACAGTGATAGTTTTTCTTGGTGCAACTTTTGAATTAAGAACCGATGCATCTACACCTTGTTGTGGCTTTAAGGTGATGATACTTCTACCATTGACACCATTCAAAAATAATGTTGGCGTGATAAATGTGAACACGTGTACGACACTAATCATCTTTAAAACATTTGATTGCAATGGAAACATGGCGAAACCTATAGCTTACGAGTAATGGAAATAAAACAAAAAAAATAAAGTACAAAAGTTTGTTTTTTGATTTAAAGGAGATCGTTTTACTTTTGTAAGGTGTTAAGAAGTGATTTATTCTCCTTCAACTATTATTGTGTGGTTAATATTAGTGTCCCTATTTCATTCTAAAATTAACTTTAATTCATTATCAACCATCAGATATATTATTGCTTAAATACACATTTCTAAAATCAAGATTTATATGTTACGGAGTAGTATTTATTATGATTATTATTATTATTAATAATTTAATTTTATTATTATGAAGGTTATTTTAAACCTTTTAATTATTAATAAGACAAAATTACACGGGGGGTCCCTGTGGTATGTTTAAAACTACAACCGGAGTCCAAAAGAATTTTTTCGACCGGGGGTCACTGTGGTATGTGTGCTTGTTTCAAGGAGAGTCCAATTCGCTAATGGCGTTAATTAATTCCGTTAAATATGATCATGTGCATCGCACATGAGGGTAAAAATGTCATTTTCTCACCTTTTTGTCCTTTCCCCTTATTTTTATCACCTTACATCTCCTTCAAACATACTGCACTTTTATATCATCATCATCAGTTCATCACCTAAATTTTCAATATATATAAAACAACCAACTAAAAACCAAAACTATCAGGCAGTTAACACCATCTCATATCTGAAAATCGGATACGAGCAATTAACACCCTTCCAGATCTGAAAATCAAAAAATCAATTAACACCATTCTGATCTGCAACAATGATTTGATGCGACGATGATGAATATGCCCAGACAACTTCGATTTAGGGTTAGGGTTAGCAATTTCCGATGTTGATTTCATAAAAAGGAGATGAATGAGATGATGAGAAATTGAACGTGTATTTTTTATTTTTTTTTGCATCGAAAAATCAACGGCTTCATCGTCAAATCTCCTTGCCGCCCACAAATCGAAGTTGTATAAATCGATTCCGGCCACCACCACTGCTCTACTATTCGACGGTGCTATCATCACTGCCACCGCCACCTTATTCGCAACTTGTGATTTTGACGGTGTTATCATCACCGCCACCGCCACTACTCTGTTATTATAGAAAGATCGCCAAAAAGGTGTGGGTGTTTGGGGATCGATTTAAGTGGGGGTTCATATTGAAAAAAAAAAATAGTGAATTCATTTAATTTTGATGTAATTCATGGCTCTGTATGTGGGTTTTAATTTTGGTGCTAAAAATAGTCAATTGACCCCACCAGGAATGTCTCACGTAAGGATATGAATTTGGATTTTTAGATTTAAGAATGTAATGGATTTTTGGATTTTTTGGGTATGAACAATTGCAGAATCAAGTCTCTTAATATGTTTATCCAAGTTTTGTATGCTTTAGAGTTTATCAATGATTCGATGTAGTTTGAACTTTCCGTTTAGATATGCGTTTGTAAGTGGAATCAAGATAGGTAGGTGAATGAATGAAGCTAGGGGTGGAGAGTGAAAACTGGAAAGAGGAAGAGTAACAACTGGAAAGACCATTTTACCCTCATGTGCACCACACATGTTGGATCTAACGGACGAAAATAACAGACATTAGCGAAATAGACTCCCCGTGAAATCATTGCATACCACAGTGACCCCCAAGTCAAAAAAATTCTTTTGAACTCCGGGTGTAGTTTTGAACATACCACAGGGACCTTCTGTGTAATTTTGTCTATTAATAATAATTATAAATCTGGTGCCCAGCTTACTTGTATTTTCTCTCGAAAGTGATTAAGTTGCACAGAATCGAAGAGATCCATTCGACTTTTATGTGAACTGTTAATAGAGTAATAATAAGTACAATAAAACAAACTAAATATCAAAATATATCAAAAATGGCACTACATGTATAAATAAGGCACCAAGTATGTGTACATGAATTGGAGGGGCAAGAAAAATAAAGAGAATTATTATATTAAAGAGAAGTGAAATGAGGGGCAGGAAAAAATGAAATACCAATCATATACATATGCGACAAACCATATAGCAACATTAAGAATCTAGCAAGTGGACTTGTCTCGCTAGAAATCTGAAAACGTTTGTTGGAACAAGTTTCTGTTTCTCAAGAATTTCGCGCCGCGAAAGATTTATCAGTTTTCGAAAACGTTCGTTAGGACTATTCTCCCTCGTGGTGAATACTAGTATAATGTGAAGAGTCTCTCTCTCCATTGAGAATTTAGATAAAAAATTTCCTTATACGGAAGTACGAGTGTAATGCGAGAGAAGTTTCCGCCTCGATGTGAGCATATCAAGCATGTTGTAGTTCGTCGATAAAACTGTGCGAAAACGAGATAGTATACACGTGTAACATACGTCTGATGTTGAAAGAGTTTTCCATTCATTTGGAAGCATAAATATGGTTCGACAATAATCGAAGATGTGTCCCGGGTATGGTTGTTATCAGTACTCTCGGAGTTTTCGGATGTTCAAACAAGAAGAATGAAGTCATGTACATGGCACATGGTGGTGATTAGGTTGATCGAGTCCAATCACCATCACGAGTCATTAGAACTTTGGTATGACTTACCGTAATATAACCACGTTGATCGAGTGTCGTTATATTACGCTAACTCATACCTCCATTCCCACATCACTCCATAGGTTCAAGTTCTTGAAATCGTGAAGTTTTAAAATGAACAAAGTGTAACGACGTCTCTAACGTGACTCGTATTGAATCGAAAGAATTAGTGCAACTCTAAAGAAGCGTTCCCCGAGGGAGGTGTATAAATGATTGTTCACGTCAATGCGGTTCAAGTCAAACAATAGTGTATTTCGGTACGAGAAGTGTAACGAATCATGATAACGAATAGTACGCAACCGTAGTGATAAATAGTGATGACGATACTCACCTAGAGTAGTGATGGTAGTAACAATAAGTGGTAGATAGTAAGGAACACTGGTGTGACACCGATAGTAAGTTGAAACGGTGGCGAATAACAGTATGGGAGACAAAGTTCCCGAACAAGTATGATAATGAAGTCGTCGTCGTCCTTACGCGTATGAATCTTAAGTTTACGTGTGTTACCAGAAAGCGGTAGATTATAGATTCGTATGATGAAAACTTGGTACCATTAAGAAGTTTGCCTAAGAATGATTCAAGTATAATGCACAAGTAGTCAAGTAAGTGCTATCTATAGCAAATGTATGTCAGAATGCAATTGCTAAATATCCGGTTGTAGTCTAGATTCACTAATGCGTCCTAACGACTCTGTAAGACACACTAATGCACATCCTATATCCCTACAACCAACGCTCTGATACCATCTGTAGCGACCCAACAAAATCGTCATTGACGGCGCCGCTAACTTAGGTCCCGTTACGTGGTCGTAGTCCCTATATGAGACTCGTTTGACCAAAATTATGTTGCATTCATTTGAAAAGTACAAGACTTACAAAGTTTAGTTTACCAAACGGATCGACAACAAGTTTAAGTTTACAAAAGTATAATGTATAAATGAAATAAACCTGCGACATAATATAAGTTGAAAGTCACGGTTGCTATAAATAGCGTAAGTATGTAAACAATATGTTTGAATCCAAAGGTGCTATCACTAGCGTATGCATGTATGTATGCTTGACTCCAAGCAAGAAATCAGAGTGTATGCATGTATGCTTGACCCCAAGCAAGTATGAGTGTACGCGGAAGCATGTATCAAATAGCCATGTATGAACCTGCGAAACATATAGAAAACTGTCAATGAAAAACGTTGGTGAAATCATAGGTGTTTGTAATAAATGTTGTTTTTGAACCCCAAGATTTAGTATTCCCATAACGTTGATTATCAAAATCGTTTGCATTCCAAAAGTATTGTTCGCGAGCACCCAATTATCAAGACTCAACTTATCCTTCCATAGAACCCCATCACAATTGTGTTAGAACATACACTGTTTCTCAAAAATATATTTCATCTGTAGACGGTAGCGAACCGTCCGAAATGAGGGTTTTGTCAAACCCGTATGGCCACACAATATAAGTTCTCGCTTACACCCTGCAAGTGTAACTAATGATAATCGAATTGAGGATTTTTGTTCTAACTCGCTGTGGAATGTTTGTTTCATCGTACTTGTGTTCAAAGTATAAAAGTAAGTAGTACAAAATGTAACAAAGTATATGTTTCTCAGCCCACAATTTAAAAGTATAAAAAGTTGTTGAAAAGGGTGGGACTATGATCTCACCTCGAGTGCACGAGTATAAAGGTACTTCACAAAGTAAACGTGTGCATGAAAGTTTTTTAGTCTTGACCTAAACAAGTAAGTTATATCAATTAACCGGTTACAACACAAGGTCGGTCGAAATGTATTCAATTAGTCATATGGCTCGTTACGACTCGATTAAGTATAGCATGCGAATCACGTTGTCAAGTTTCATGCAAGAATCAAGTATAAAAGAAGATTAGAACGATTGCATAAGTGTTTGGTTAAGTTTGACTAAAAGTCAAACTCGGTCAAGTCGAAGTCAACAAAAAAGTCAACACGTTCGATTCGGGTTCCGAACTATTTTTCTGAGGTTTTTAATCATATATAAGCATGTTAGAACAAGTTACATGTAAATCGGAGGTGTGTAGCATAGTAAACATTTTTCGTTAAATTGAAAAGTTGATCAGTCCCCGGACAGGGCAAATGCCGCGCCGCGGCAATAGGGGTCGCGCCGCGCCAATTGGCGTGGCCTGGTGCCTGGTCTGTCTCAAATGTTTGAGTCTCAACCAAACTTCAATTTAACACAACTAACGAACCGTATACATCCAAATCAAGTATCTTATATCGTTGGAAAGGTATTTTGACAAGGAATACAACTAACCACATTTCATCAAATAAAAACATCATTTTCAATAACCGAGTTCCCGTCGAATGATCATTTAAAGCTCTTTATCAAAGTTTCAAGTTCATGAAACGCATTTTAAGATTCGGGAATCCAACTCACACATATGATATGTGTAGTGACCCGAACTTTTCCATGTTTATATATATTAATTGAGATTGATGTTTACATGATTAAATGTTTCCAACATGTTAAGCAATCAAACTTGTTAAGACTTGATTAATTGAAATAGGTTTCATATAGACAATTGACCACCCAAGTTGACCGGTGATTCACGAACGTTAAAACTTGTAAAAAAACTATATGATGACATATATATGGTTATATATATAGTTAACATGATATTATGATAAGTAAACATATCATTAATTATATTAACAATGAACTACATATGTAAAAACAAGACTACTAACTTAATGATTTTGAAACGAGACATATATGTAACGTTTATCGTTGTAACGACATTTAATGTATATATATCATATTAAGAGATATTCGTACATCATAATATCATGATAATATAATAATTTAAAATCTCTTTTGTTATTATAAACATTGGGTTAACAACATTTAACAAGATCGTTAACCTAAAGGTTTCAAAACAACACTTACATGTAACGACTAACGATGACTTAACGACTCAGTTAAAATGTATATACATGTAGTGTTTTAATATGTATTTATACACTTTTGAAAGACTTCAATACACTTATCAAAATACTTCTACTTAACAAAAATGCTTACAATTACATTCTCGTTCAGTTTCATCAACAATTCTACTCGTATGCACCCGTATTCGTACTCGTACAATACACAGCTTTTAGATGTATGTACTATTGGTATATACACTCCAATGATCAGCTCTTAGCAGCCCATGTGAGTCACCTAACACATGTGGGAACCATCATTTGGCAACTAGCATGAAATATCTCATAAGATTACAAAAATATGAGTAATCATTCATGACTTATTTACATGAAAACAAAATTACATATCCTTTATATCTAATCCATACACCAACGACCAAAAACACCTACAAACACTTTCATTCTTCAATTTTCTTCATCTAATTGAACTCTCTCAAGTTCTATCTTCAAGTTCTAAGTGTTCTTCATAAATTCAAAAAGTTCTAGTTTCATAAAATCAAGAATACTTTCAAGTTTGCTAGCTCACTTCCAATCTTGTAAGGTGATCATCCAACCTCAAGAAATCTTTGTTTCTTACAGTAGGTTATCATTCTAATACAAGGTAATAATCATATTCAAACTTTGGTTCAATTTCTATAACTATAACAATCTTATTTCAAGTGATGATCTTACTTGAACTTGTTTTCGTGTCATGATTTTGCTTCAAGAACTTTGAGCCATCCAAGGATCCATTGAAGCTAGATCCATTTTTCTCTTTTCCAGTAGGTTCATCCAAGGAACTTAAGGTAGTAATGATGTTCATAACATCATTCGATTCATACATATAAAGCTATCTTATTCGAAGGTTTAAACTTGTAATCACTAGAACATAGTTTAGTTAATTCTAAACTTGTTCGCAAACAAAAGTTAATCCTTCTAACTTGACTTTTAAAATCAACTAAACACATGTTCTATATCTATATGATATGCTAACTTAATGATTTAAAACCTGGAAACACGAAAAACACCGTAAAACCGGATTTACGCCGTCGTAGTAACACCGCGGGCTGTTTTGGGTTAGTTAATTAAAAACTATGATAAACTTTGATTTAAAAGTTGTTATTCTGAGAAAATGATTTTTATTATGAACATGAAACTATATCCAAAAATTATGGTTAAACTCAAAGTGGAAGTATGTTTTCTAAAATGGTCATCTAGACGTCGTTCTTTCGACTGAAATGACTACCTTTACAAAAACGACTTGTAACTTATTTTTCCGACTAGAAACCTATACTTTTTTGTTTGGATTCATAAAATAGAGTTCAATATGAAACCATAGCAATTTGATTCACTTAAAACGGATTTAAAATGAAGAAGTTATGGGTAAAACAAGATTGGATAATTTTTCTCATTTTAGCTACGTGAAAATTGGTAACAAATCTATTCCAACCATAACTTAATCAACTTGTAATATATATTATGTAATCTTGAGATACCATAGACACGTATACAATGTTTCGACCTATCATGTCGACACATCTATATATATTTCGGAACAACCATAGACACTCTATATGTGAATGTTGGAGTTAGCTATACAGGGTTGAGGTTGATTCCAAAATATATATAGTTTGAGTTGTGATCAATACTGAGATACGTATACACTGGGTCGTGGATTGATTCAAGATAATATTTATCGATTTATTTCTGTACATCTAACTGTGGACAACTAGTTGTAGGTTACTAACGAGGACAGCTGACTTAATAAACTTAAAACATCAAAATATATTAAAAGTGTTGTAAATATATTTTGAACATACTTTGATATATATGTATATATTGTTATAGGTTCGTGAATCAACCAGTGGCCAAGTCTTACTTCCCGACGAAGTAAAAATCTGTGAAAGTGAGTTATAGTCCCACTTTTAAAATCTAATATTTTTGGGATGAGAATACATGCAGGTTTTATAAATGATTTACAAAATAGACACAAGTACGTGAAACTACATTCTATGGTTGAATTATCAAAATCGAATATGCCCCTTTTTATTAAGTCTGGTAATCTAAGAATTAGGGAACAGACACCCTAATTGACGCGAATCCTAAAGATAGATCTATTGGGCCTAACAAACCCCATCCAAAGTACCGGATGCTTTAGTACTTCGAAATTTATATCATATCCGAAGGGTGTCCCGGAATGATGGGGATATTCTTATATATGCATCTTGTTAATGTCGGTTACCAGGTGTTCACCATATGAATGATTTTTATCTCTATGTATGGGATGTGTATTGAAATATGAAATCTTGTGGTCTATTATTATGATTTGATATATATAGGTTAAACCTATAACTCACCAACATTTTTGTTGACGTTTTAAGCATGTTTATTCTCAGGTGATTATTAAGAGCTTCCGCTGTAGCATACTTAAATAAGGACGAGATTTGGAGTCCATGCTTGTATGATATTGTGTAAAAACTGCATTCAAGAAACTTATTTTGTTGTAACATATTTGTATTGTAAACCATTATGTAATGGTCGTGTGTAAACAGGATATTTTAGATTATCATTATTTGATAATCTACGTAAAGCTTTTTAAAACCTTTATCTATGAAATAAAGGTTATGGTTTGTTTTAAAAATGAATGCAGTCTTTGAAAAACGTCTCATATAGAGGTCAAAACCTCGCAACGAAATCAATTAATATGGAACGTTTTTAATCAATAAGAACGGGACATTTCAGTTGGTATCCGAGCGTTGGTCTTAGAGAACCAGAAAATTTGCATTAGTGTGTCTTATGGAGTTTGTTAGGATGCATTAGTGAGTCTGGACTTCGACCGTGTTTTCTTTAAAAATGATTGCTTAAAATTTTTGTTGGAAACTATATATTTTTAACATATGAATATTATGTGATATATTAATCTCTTAACGTGTTTGATATTATGTGATAGATGTCTACCTCTAGAACAAGTCCCATTGACTCACCTAATAATAATGAAGAGTCAAATGTAAATTGGAATGATTTGTGGACTGATTCACAAGTTCCCGAAGAGGAACCGGAAGAAGAGTCGGAACCGGAAGAAGAATCGGAACCGGAAGAAGAATCGGAACCGGATGAAGAAATAGAACCGGTGGGGGAAATAATAAAACGGTTAAGTAAAAGAAAATCCTCAACCAACCGACCAAAGTTAATTATGGTCAATGGTGTTTCCGCCAAGGAAGCAAAATATTGGGAGGATTACCAATTCTCCGATGAATCGGATTCCGACGAGAATTCCGATGATGTTATAGAAATTACCCCAACTGAATTTAAAAAGGCAAAAGAAAATAATAAGGGAAAGGGCATAAAAATAGAGAAATCTAATTCCAACCCCGATGAACTTTATATGTATCGTCAACCCCCGAAGTCCTTAAGTTGTAACAATGACCCGGGAACCTCTAAACCACCAGGTTTTTCTAAACCGTTGTGGAAAACGACAGTTAGTATTAGGGGAACATCATATATCCCTAGAAACTTGGCAAAACGAACCAAAACCGAAGAAGAAGAAACGAGCGAGTCGGAATAAGATAGTTGTATTCGTGTGGTGTAATATATGTAATATAGTGTGCTTATGCTTTATGATATATGTAAAAATTTCTTGTATTAATAAGTATTTTTTTTATGAATCTAACCCTTGTCTATTTTACAGTATAAAAACACAAAATGGATAGACAACCCAATATTTTAATAGACCTACCCGGAGACATGATTGATGAAATCTTGTCTAGAGTCGGTCAGAATTCCTCGGCACAACTATTTAAGGCGAGATCAGTTTGTAAGACATTCGAAGAACGTTCCAAGAATGTCTTGGTTTATAAGAGACTTTCGTTTGAAAGATGGGGGATATCACATTGGGAAACCCATAAGTTACGATGTGTTTACTTTGACGCATATATTGCGGGGAACCCAAATGCTATTTTACGCAATGGGTTAAGAAATTATTTTGACTCAATATATCCGAATATTGGACTTCGTGATTTAGAAAAAGCGGGTAACATGCAACATAAAGAAGCATGTTATGCTTACGGATTAGTAATGTTCGCTTCTCACCAAAGTGAGAACAAGAACATCGGGCTACAACTATTAAACAAAACGTTTCCACAAGTGACGGAGTCGGTAATTGGGGTAAGAAATGAGGTTTTTAGATTATTACGGGACTGTTGGACATTACGTAACCCTCGTCCCTTTGATGACGTTACAACACGCTGTCTTATCAACGGCCATAACGGTTATGTTGCACAAGACCAAGGATGGGAAGTAGTCCTAGTAAAACCAGAATGCATGACTTGTTTCTGGACGTATGAATTACGTGTCTTTATTGCCTTTGCTGAACGACTTGTGTACTAGCTAGAATTGTCTTCACAACTATCTTGTATCAAAGTTATTGTGTGCTATATTTCATGCTTTATGTAAAATAAGCGGTATTGTAAGTTTGTAAAATATTGTATAAAAGTTTGAACGCGAAATATTATTATAATCAGTTTTTCATATAGAATTGTAGTAGTTGAATTGTATATTAGCTACTAAGTATGAACTTAACGGGTAGGTACTACCCGAATTTAAACTTATAAAATGCTAATATGAAGAAAAAGCTTTTATAAATGAGTTCATATTATGCTACGAAATACTATTAACTACTCTTAATATTCTGTATGATTAACTTGTTCCATTTGATTATTTTGAAGGAAATGGCACCGACTACTCGACACACCGTGAATATGAATGAAGAGGAATTCCGTACTTTTCTAGCTTCAAACATAGCCGCAGTACAGGCTGCGCTACATACCAACAATAACCTTGGATCTAGCAGTACAGGAAATCGTGTAGGATGCACCTACAAAGAATTCACTGCCTGCAAACCTTTGGAATTTGATGAAATCGAAGGACCGATCGGATTGAAACGGTGGACCGGGAAGGTCGAATTGGTGTTTGCCATAAGTAAGTGTACTGAAGAGGACAAAGTGAAGTACGCTACGCATACCTTCATAGGTTCTGCGTTAACATGGTGGAATACCTATCTAGAGCAAGTGGGACAAGACGATGCGTACGCACTACCGTGGTCAGCATTCAAGCACTTGATGAACGAGAAGTGCCGTCCCAGAACTGAGGTCAATAAGCTCAAGACAGAACTTAGAGGGTTACGAACCCAAGGATTTGATATTACCACGTACGAAAGACGATTCACAGAATTGTGCCTATTGTGTCCGGGAGCGTTCGAAGATGAGGAAGAGAAGATCGACGCGTTTGTGAAAGGATTACCGGAAAGAATCCAAGAAGACATAAGTTCACACGAGCCCGCCTCCATACAACAGGCATGTAGAATGGCTCACAAACTAGTGAACCAGATTGAAGAAAGAATTAAAGAACAGACTGCTGAAGAGACCAATGTGAAGCAAGTCAAAAGAAAGTGGGAGGAAAACGGTGATAAGAATCACCAATACAACAACAACAGCAATTACAATAATAATCGCAACAATTATCCTAACAATCGCAACATCAATCGCAACTACAACAAACGACCCAACAACAACAACAACAATAACAACATCAACTACAACAATCATCCCAACAACAATAACAACCGCAACAACAACAACAATCAGAAGTAGCTATGCCAAAGGTGTGAAAAGTATCACTCGGGGTTCTGCACCAAATTTTGCAACAAGTGTAAAAGAAATGGTCATAGCGCGGTGAAGTGTGAGGTCTACGGACCAGGGGTTAATAGAACGAAAGGAACAAATGGTGTCGGAACGAGTAATGGCGGAGCAAGTAGTGTCGGAGCAAGTTATGCCAATGTAGTTTGTTATAAATGTGGAAAACCGGGCCACATTATTAGAAATTGCCCGAAAACCAGGAGAACACGAATCGACAAGGCCGCGGAAGAGTTTTCAATATTAATGGGGCAGAGGCACAGGAAGACCCGGAGCTTGTTACGGGTACGTTTCTTATTGACAATAAATCTGCTTACGTTTTATTTGATTCGGGTGCGGATAGAAGCTATATGAGTAGAGATTTTTGTGCTAAATTAAGTTGTCCATTGACGCCTTTGGATAGTAAATTTTTACTCGAATTAGCAAATGGTAAATTAATTTCAGCAGATAATATATGTCGGAATCGAGAAATTAAACTGGTTAGTGAAACATTTAAGATTGATTTGATACCCGTAGAGTTAGGGAGTTTTGATGTGATAATCGGTATGGACTGGTTGAAAGAAGTGAAAGCAGAGATCGTCTGTTACAAAAATGCAATTCGCATTATACGAGAAAAAGGAAAACCCTTAATGGTGTACGGAGAAAAGGGCAACACGAAGCTACATCTTATTAGTAATTTGAAGGCACAAAAACTAATAAGAAAAGGTTGCTATGCTGTTCTAGCACACGTCGAGAAAGTACAAACTGAAGAAAAGAGCATCAATGATGTTCCCATTGCAAAAGAATTTCCCGATGTATTTCCGAAAGAATTACCGGGATTACCCCCACATCGATCCGTTGAATTTCAAATAGATCTTGTACCAGGAGCTTCACCAATAGCTCGTGCTCCATACAGACTCGCACCCAGCGAGATGAAAGAACTGCAAAGCCAATTACAAGAACTTTTAGAGCGTGTTTTCATTCGACCAAGCACCTCACCGTGGGGAGCTCCTGTTTTGTTTGTCAAGAAGAAAGATGGTACATTCAGGTTGTGTATCGACTATCGAGAGTTGAACAAACTTACCATCAAGAACCGCTACCCACTACCGAGAATCGACGACTTATTTGATCAACTACAAGGCTCGTCTGTTTATTCAAAGATTGACTTACGTTCCGGGTATCATCAAATGCGGGTGAAAGAAGATGATATTCCAAAGACTGCTTTCAGAACACGTTACGGTCATTACGAGTTTATGGTCATGCCGTTTGGTTTAACTAATGCACCAGCTGTGTTCATGGACCTTATGAACCGAGTGTGTGGACCATACCTTGACAAGTTTGTCATTGTTTTCATTGATGACATACTTATTTACTCAAAGAATGACCAAGAACATGGTGAACATTTGAGAAAGGTGTTAGAAGTATTGAGGAAGGAAAAATTGTACGCTAAGTTTTCAAAGTGTGCATTTTGGTTGGAAGAAGTTCAATTCCTCGGTCACATAGTGAACAAAGAAGGTATTAAGGTGGATCCGGCAAAGATAGAAACTGTTGAAAAGTGGGAAACCCCGAAAACTCCGAAACACATACGCCAGTTTTTAGGACTAGCTGGTTACTACAGAAGGTTCATCCATGACTTTTCCAGAATAGCAAAACCCTTGACTGCATTAACGCATAAAGGGAAGAAATTTGAATGGAAGGATGAACAAGAGAAAGCGTTTCAGTTATTGAAGAAAAAGCTAACTATGGCACCTATATTGTCATTGCCTGAAGGGAATGATGAATTTGTGATTTATTGTGATGCATCAAAGCAAGGTCTCGGTTGTGTATTAATGCAACGAACGAAGGTGATTGCTTATGCCTCTAGACAATTGAAGATTCACGAGCAAAATTATACGACGCATGATTTGGAATTAGGCGCGGTTGTTTTTGCATTAAAGACTTGGAGGCACTACTTATATGGGGTCAAAAGTATTATATATACCGACCACAAAAGTCTTCAACACATATTTAATCAGAAACAACTGAATATGAGGCAGCGTAGGTGGATTGAATTGTTGAATGATTACGACTTTGAGATTCGTTACCACCCGGGGAAGGCAAATGTGGTAGCCAATGCCTTGAGCAGGAAGGACAGAGAACCCATTCGAGTAAAATCTATGAATATAATGATTCATAATAACCTTACTACTCAAATAAAGGAGGCGCAACAAGGAGTTCTAAAAGAGGGAAATTTAAAGGATGAAATACCCAAAGGATCGGAGAAGCATCTTAATATTCGGGAAGACGGAACCCGGTATAGGGCTGAAAGGATTTGGGTACCAAAATTTGGAGATATGAGAGAAATGGTACTTAGAGAAGCTCATAAAACCAGATACTCAATACATCCTGGAACGGGGAAGATGTACAAGGATCTCAAGAAACATTTTTGGTGGCAGGGTATGAAAGCCGATGTTGCTAAATACGTAGGAGAATGTTTGACGTGTTCTAAGGTCAAAGCTGAGCATCAGAAACCATCAGGTCTACTTCAACAACCTGAAATCCCAGAATGGAAATGGGAAAACATTACCATGGATTTCATCACTAAATTGCCAAGGACTGCAAGTGGTTTTGATACTATTTGGGTAATAGTTGATCGTCTCACCAAATCAGCACACTTCCTGCCAATAAGAGAAGATGACAAGATGGAGAAGTTAGCACGACTGTATTTGAAGGAAGTCGTTTCCAGACATGGAATACCAATCTCTATTATCTCTGATAGGGATGGCAGATTTATTTCAAGATTCTGGCAGACATTACAGCAAGCATTAGGAACTCGTCTAGACACGAGTACTGCCTATCATCCGCAAACTGATGGGCAGAGCGAAAGGACGATACAAACGCTTGAAGACATGCTACGAGCATGTGTTATTGATTTCGGAAACAGTTGGGATCGACATCTACCGTTAGCAGAATTTTCCTACAACAACAGCTACCATTCAAGCATTGAGATGGCGCCGTTTGAAGCACTTTATGGTAGAAAGTGCAGGTCTCCGATTTGTTGGAGTGAAGTGGGGGATAGACAGATTACGGGTCCGGAGATTATACAAGAAACTACCGAGAAGATCATCCAAATTCAACAACGGTTGAAAACCGCCCAAAGTCGACAAAAGAGCTACGCTGACATTAAAAGAAAAGATATAGAATTTGAAATTGGAGAGATGGTCATGCTTAAAGTTTCACCTTGGAAAGGCGTTGTTCGATTTGGTAAACGAGGGAAATTAAATCCAAGGTATATTGGACCATTCAAGATTATTGATCGTGTCGGACCAGTAGCTTACCGACTTGAGTTACCTCAACAACTCGCGGCTGTACATAACACTTTCCACGTCTCTAATTTGAAGAAATGTTTTGCTAAAGAAGATCTCACTATTCCGTTAGATGAAATCCAAATCAACGAAAAACTCCAATTCATCGAAGAACCCGTCGAAATAATGGATCGTGAGGTTAAAAGACTTAAGCAAAACAAGATACCAATTGTTAAGGTTCGATGGAATGCTCGTAGAGGACCCGAGTTCACCTGGGAGCGTGAAGATCAGATGAAGAAGAAATACCCGCATCTATTTCCAGAAGATTCGTCAACACCTTCAACAGCTTAAAATTTCGGGACGAAATTTATTTAACGGGTAGGTACTGTAGTGACCCGAACTTTTCCATGTTTATATATATTAATTGAGATTGATGTTTACATGATTAAATGTTTCCAACATGTTAAGCAATCAAACTTGTTAAGACTTGATTAATTGAAATAGGTTTCATATAGACAATTGACCACCCAAGTTGACCGGTGATTCACGAACGTTAAAACTTGTAAAAAAACTATATGATGACATATATATGGTTATATATATAGTTAACATGATATTATGATAAGTAAACATATCATTAATTATATTAACAATGAACTACATATGTAAAAACAAGACTACTAACTTAATGATTTTGAAACGAGACATATATGTAACGTTTATCGTTGTAACGACATTTAATGTATATATATCATATTAAGAGATATTCGTACATCATAATATCATGATAATATAATAATTTAAAATCTCTTTTGTTATTATAAACATTGGGTTAACAACATTTAACAAGATCGTTAACCTAAAGGTTTCAAAACAACACTTACATGTAACGACTAACGATGACTTAACGACTCAGTTAAAATGTATATACATGTAGTGTTTTAATATGTATTTATACACTTTTGAAAGACTTCAATACACTTATCAAAATACTTCTACTTAACAAAAATGCTTACAATTACATTCTCGTTCAGTTTCATCAACAATTCTACTCGTATGCACCCGTATTCGTACTCGTACAATACACAGCTTTTAGATGTATGTACTATTGGTATATACACTCCAATGATCAGCTCTTAGCAGCCCATGTGAGTCACCTAACACATGTGGGAACCATCATTTGGCAACTAGCATGAAATATCTCATAAGATTACAAAAATATGAGTAATCATTCATGACTTATTTACATGAAAACAAAATTACATATCCTTTATATCTAATCCATACACCAACGACCAAAAACACCTACAAACACTTTCATTCTTCAATTTTCTTCATCTAATTGAACTCTCTCAAGTTCTATCTTCAAGTTCTAAGTGTTCTTCATAAATTCCAAAAGTTCTAGTTTCATAAAATCAAGAATACTTTCAAGTTTGCTAGCTCACTTCCAATCTTGTAAGGTGATCATCCAACCTCAAGAAATCTTTGTTTCTTACAGTAGGTTATCATTCTAATACAAGGTAATAATCATATTCAAACTTTGGTTCAATTTCTATAACTATAACAATCTTATTTCAAGTGATGATCTTACTTGAACTTGTTTTCGTGTCATGATTTTGCTTCAAGAACTTTGAGCCATCCAAGGATCCATTGAAGCTAGATCCATTTTTCTCTTTTCCAGTAGGTTCATCCAAGGAACTTAAGGTAGTAATGATGTTCATAACATCATTCGATTCATACATATAAAGCTATCTTATTCGAAGGTTTAAACTTGTAATCACTAGAACATAGTTTAGTTAATTCTAAACTTGTTCGCAAACAAAAGTTAATCCTTCTAACTTGACTTTTAAAATCAACTAAACACATGTTCTATATCTATATGATATGCTAACTTAATGATTTAAAACCTGGAAACACGAAAAACACCGTAAAACCGGATTTACGCCGTCGTAGTAACACCGCGGGCTGTTTTGGGTTAGTTAATTAAAAACTATGATAAACTTTGATTTAAAAGTTGTTATTCTGAGAAAATGATTTTTATTATGAACATGAAACTATATCCAAAAATTATGGTTAAACTCAAAGTGGAAGTATGTTTTCTAAAATGGTCATCTAGACGTCGTTCTTTCGACTGAAATGACTACCTTTACAAAAACGACTTGTAACTTATTTTTCCGACTAGAAACCTATACTTTTTTGTTTGGATTCATAAAATAGAGTTCAATATGAAACCATAGCAATTTGATTCACTTAAAACGGATTTAAAATGAAGAAGTTATGGGTAAAACAAGATTGGATAATTTTTCTCATTTTAGCTACGTGAAAATTGGTAACAAATCTATTCCAACCATAACTTAATCAACTTGTAATATATATTATGTAATCTTGAGATACCATAGACACGTATACAATGTTTCGACCTATCATGTCGACACATCTATATATATTTCGGAACAACCATAGACACTCTATATGTGAATGTTGGAGTTAGCTATACAGGGTTGAGGTTGATTCCAAAATATATATAGTTTGAGTTGTGATCAATACTGAGATACGTATACACTGGGTCGTGGATTGATTCAAGATAATATTTATCGATTTATTTCTGTACATCTAACTGTGGACAACTAGTTGTAGGTTACTAACGAGGACAGCTGACTTAATAAACTTAAAACATCAAAATATATTAAAAGTGTTGTAAATATATTTTGAACATACTTTGATATATATGTATATATTGTTATAGGTTCGTGAATCAACCAGTGGCCAAGTCTTACTTCCCGACGAAGTAAAAATCTGTGAAAGTGAGTTATAGTCCCACTTTTAAAATCTAATATTTTTGGGATGAGAATACATGCAGGTTTTATAAATGATTTACAAAATAGACACAAGTACGTGAAACTACATTCTATGGTTGAATTATCAAAATCGAATATGCCCCTTTTTATTAAGTCTGGTAATCTAAGAATTAGGGAACAGACACCCTAATTGACGCGAATCCTAAAGATAGATCTATTGGGCCTAACAAACCCCATCCAAAGTACCGGATGCTTTAGTACTTCGAAATTTATATCATATCCGAAGGGTGTCCCGGAATGATGGGGATATTCTTATATATGCATCTTGTTAATGTCGGTTACCAGGTGTTCACCATATGAATGATTTTTATCTCTATGTATGGGATGTGTATTGAAATATGAAATCTTGTGGTCTATTATTATGATTTGATATATATAGGTTAAACCTATAACTCACCAACATTTTTGTTGACGTTTTAAGCATGTTTATTCTCAGGTGATTATTAAGAGCTTCCGCTGTAGCATACTTAAATAAGGACGAGATTTGGAGTCCATGCTTGTATGATATTGTGTAAAAACTGCATTCAAGAAACTTATTTTGTTGTAACATATTTGTATTGTAAACCATTATGTAATGGTCGTGTGTAAACAGGATATTTTAGATTATCATTATTTGATAATCTACGTAAAGCTTTTTAAAACCTTTATCTATGAAATAAAGGTTATGGTTTGTTTTAAAAATGAATGCAGTCTTTGAAAAACGTCTCATATAGAGGTCAAAACCTCGCAACGAAATCAATTAATATGGAACGTTTTTAATCAATAAGAACGGGACATTTCAATATGCCGTTTTGAAGGTAATGAAACATACATTACAACTAAACACTTACTAATAACATTTCATGGCATTCAAATCATCAAAAGTTCATTTTCAGACTATCAAACCCTAACCAAGAATCACAAAATCAATAATCATGTTAGTGATATTTTTCAAATCAACCTACACATCAAATTGAAGCTAATGATGCTAGTAACACTTTTAATACATGAACTTTAACATTTAAACAACATTAACTCATCCAAAATCAAAGATTAAGCATACCCATTTCATGTTCATGCTAGTTACTTCAAAAACAACAAATCGAGCAAACAAAACATATATTCATGTTATACTTGAGCCATAGACACTAATTAACACTATTTCAAGTATATAAAACGAATTTAGAGAAAACTAGTGTTTTTAGAAAGTTACCCAAACTTGATGAAATTGGTACCAAAATGTAGAGGATGAAGAGAGGATCACGAAAATGTAATTTGTTTTGATGTTTGCTTCTTGATTCGGATTTGGATGATGATTTAGTGAAATGGGTGTTTGAGTTCAAAAATGAAAGAGAGAAAAGAGAGAAGAGATGAGGAGGTTGAATGAGTGGTGGGGATGAATGGTTGACTAGTTGACCTAGTCAACTAGTTTGTCCCCTAGCTAATTTTGGTCCCTCAAGTTTCAAAGCGGGTGCGGTAATTAACCAAACGAATATTTTTAAAGAAAAAATGCTCGAGTAAACGAGTGATGTTATAATTAAATAATTGGAATATTATGAACGTTAGTCAACGGAAACTACGAATTTAAATAACGAAAGATATTATTTTTAAAAAAAGACAATGTTAAAAATAAATTTAACGGAAAAATGCGGGATGTTACATTACCCACTCCTTAAAAGAAATTTCGTCCCGAAATTTAGTTGGAAGTAGTAGTCGTTGTTTCTTCTTCGAAACCTCGCGTTGCAAATTCTACAAATAAGTGAAGGTACTTCCTTGGGCATTTCAATAAACTTCAAAAATCGGGGTTTTACTTTGTTTCAAAAATTTGGTTTCGCGATTCATAGTTTCAACCGGTTCTCCCAGAAAGTGAAGTTTGTCATCGATAGTAAGCTCATCGAAGGGAATAACAAGTTCTTGTTCAGAAAGACACTTCTTCAAGTTTGATAATCGGAATGTAGGATGAACGGAGCTCAATTGAGTCGGAAGATCAAAACGGTAAGCAACGGGTCCAATACGCCCCAAGATTTTCAAAGGATCAAAATATCACGGATTTAGCTTCCTACGTTTCCCGAAACGGATTACACCTCCTCAAGGTGTGACTTTTAACGTTACATGGTTTCCCACTTGGAATTCGAGAGGTTTACGTCTAACATTTGCAAGGCTCTTTTGGCGTCTACGGATCGTCTTGGGCCTCTCTTGGAATTGAACAATCTTAATGGTTATTTCATGAATGAGTGCTCCGGTGATTTTATTATCATTTACTTGGTTCTACAAAAGGAGAATGACGTCTCCGGTCATATAAGATTTCAAAAGGTGTGACGTTAAGACTTGAATGATAACCATCGTTGTAAGAGAATTTGGCTAAAGGCAAAGACTCTTCTCAAGAAATTTTGAAGTTGATAACACGAACTCGTATTATGGTTTCCAAGGTTTGAATCGTATGTTTGTTTGGTCCTTTGAGATGTGGTTGATGTGTCGTACTCGTGTTTAAACGTGGTCCGGAGGCTTTTTGTAAAACACCCCAAAATTTAGAAGTGAACGAGGATCTCGATCCGAAACGAGGTACAGTTCTTTTAAGATACATTTGAACAAGCTTGCTAGGATCTGAAAACGTTTGTTGGAACAAGTTTCTGTTTGTCAAGAATTTCGCGCCGCGGAAGATTTATCGGTTTTCGAAAACTTTTGTTAGGACTATTCTCCCTCGTGGTGAATACTAGTATAATGTGAAGAGTCTCTCTCTCCATTGAGAATTTAGATAAAAAATTTCCTTATACGGAAGTACGAGTGTAATGCGAGAGAAGTTTCCGCCTCGATGTGAGCATATCAAGCATGTTGTAGTTCGTCGATAAAACTGTGCGAAAACGAGATAGTATACACGTGTAACGTACGTCTGATGTTGAAAGAATTTTCCATTCATTTGGAAGCATAAATATGGTTCGACAATAATCGAAGATGTGTCCCGGGTATGGTTGTTATCAGTATTCTCGGAGTTTTCGGATGTTCAAACAAGAAGAATGAAGTCATGTACATGGCACATGGTGGTGATTAGGTTGATCGAGTCCAATCACCATCACGAGTCATTAGAACTTTGGTATAACTTACCGTAATATAACCACGTTGATCGAGTGTCGTTATATTACGCTAACTCATACCTTCATTCCCACATCACTCCATAGGTTCAAGTTCTTGAAATCGTGAAGTTTTAAAATGAACAAAGTGTAACGACGTCTCTAACGTGACTCGTATTGAATCGAAAGAATTAGTGCAACTCTAAAGAAGCGTTCCCCGAGGGAGGTGTATAAATGATTGTTCACGTCAAAGCGGTTCAAGTCAAACAATAGTGTATTTCGGTACGAGAAGTGTAACGAATCATGATAACGAATAGTACGCAACCGTAGTGATAAATAGTGATGACGATACTCACCTAGAGTAGTGATGGTAGTAAAAATAAGTGGTAGATAGTAAGGAACACCGGTGTGACACCGATAGTAAGTTGAAACGGTGGCGAATAACAGTATGGGAGACAAAGTTCCCGAACAAGTAGATAGTAAGGAACACCGGTGTGACACCGATATCACTTGTAAATAGAAAAATTGCAACTAAAAGCTTGTCTTTCTTGAGGGGATAATGCTATGAAATATATGTTCGTTTTTAGCATTATCAAATATTCCCACACTTGAGCGTTGCTTGTCCTCAAGCAATATAGTCTTGAAATAAAAATACTAGAATCACTTCTTTATTCTTCACACTTTGTACATCAGTGATTTCTATACGACGGTATGAACAATGATAGTAACGTTGTGGTTTACAGTCCCACATGACTATAAAAATTTAGATCCTTTAGAAAATTGGATCTTTATAAAAATATTTGATCTTTTGAAAATTTAATCTAGCTTTTACCCTAGATAAGTTTTCCGGAATAACCCTTCACCGGTGTTTGCAAATTGTTTTTGTGGGTTTGGTGGGTTTCAGATTTGAAAATTTTAGCTCAAAATTTTCGGTTTTGTGTCACCCACTTGCTAACCTTGTATTGGAAAAGCAACACGTCCAGTTTACTTCTCCGTATATTATCTTTCGGTAAACTACCTTCCGGTTGTAAAGGAAAGCGTTGAACAAGCAACTGTTAAGGTAATGTCCCGTGACATGCTTTTGATTATAGTCTATATCGTGTCAGATGCAATTACTATCCTTTGTAGGAGCAATAGTAAAGATCACCCTATAGTTTATTTTTCGGTCTGGCACAAGGTCCTGCCTTCGACCATGCTATGAAACCACCGTTCTTACGGTTGACACCCAATTTGGTTCAGGTGACCTAATGAATTCCAGGTGAATTCCTAGGATTTTACATTCAATGGTAATGAACGCATTGAAAATAGAGTTTTCAGAAAACAAATCGGTTTGTAATTTGATTAAAATATTTTCTCGTTCAAGCTCGAGTTTAGATATCATTGAATTCCATGAGTTTGAATTCTCAATCTTTAAGGTCAATCTCAAGGATTGAGTAATATCAGTCTTAAAAGCTGATTTTGATCTTTAAGGAGATTATCCTTTCTGGGGATCTGATTCATTAGTCTTATAAGCTAATTTGCATGGTGCCCCCCCCATTGTACGAGACAGATCCTCTCATGGTTAGGATAAGTCTGACCACTTGGTGACCCTGTTTGATGCTGAGGTCCGTGGATTTCCAGCTGATTTTTGAGAAAACTTTTCAAGGTTTTTCGTAGACTCTACAACTGGTCTGGACGATAACTTTCTGACCTAAATCAAGAAGCGCGTGTCTTTTTTGGAAGACTTTACTTCCTTTTAATGATGGAATTGATTCATCGTGTAGATCCATCTTTCTTTCAAATATATTACAATTTTTCGGGTAAAACAGTTAATTTTATCCAAAACAAAAGTATCTTCAATTATTTGTACAAAAATATGTGACATATGTTCTAAATCACTTGGTAAATTTTTCCCACACTTGGCTTTTATTTTCATTTCTTTGCCTTTTTATTTTCCTCTATTCCATTTTAAATGAATTCTAACATTTTAGGTTGTTTCTCAATTTATGTCCTTTCCGTGGTAACAATAATTTCGGTGTTAACACCTAGTTTTATCGTTCATAAATATGTATAAACATGATTTTGAGTTCATTTAGTTGAAAATTTTGAAAATTTTTACTAGAATTGGGTAGTCAGTATATAAGACTAGGGCTGTTCTTTATTATCAGAGAGCACTAGATTCTAATACAACTACTGCGTTACTAGTATTTTTAATGGTAACCAAGTGTATAAGTTAAAATTTTTAAAAATCCAAAAGAATTTAACCGAAAGAATTTAACCCCTTCCCACACTTAAGATCTTGCAATGCCCTCATTTGCAAGAAATCGGTAACAATTTAAATTATTGAGGGAGATTAGTGTAGAAAAATGATTAAATTTTACCAAAGTTTCCAAACATATTGGCGTTTGTTTGTTGAATGATAAATGGTGCACATCATTTGTTCATTCCTGCAGTTGTTATTTCACATATATTTTGTACCTTGTCGTCAAAATTAGTTGCTTTTGCTGAACTTAATGTCAGTCTTTAAAAATGCGCTGTTTTACCCTGTTTTGTACATGAGATAAACTACAAACATATATATACATATTTTTGAAGTTGGGTATATCACCACACATTCAAAAATTATTAAAAATCTAATAATAAAAGTTAGAAAATTATAAAAAAAATATTATAGTATTAAAAGAAATATTAAAAGTATAAAATTACAAGTTACCAAATAAATAAAAATAAGCATAAAAGAAAATTAGGGTTGATGAGGATGGTTCCAGTAGGGATCCCATGCATAGCCGTATGTACTGTAGAATGCTTGAGCTGGGTCATATGTAGCGTACGGTGGTCGGGTCTGTATAGTCCAGGGAGGAAATACGGGCAATGAAGTAGGAGTATAGTTTGTATTTATGTGTGCACAATAACTTATGATTTGGTTTTGATGATACTGCCAATCTTGAAATGCTCGTTGTCTAGCCATTTCATACTCATGTGTAGCCATAAAAATTTGCATTTCTGTCATCTGATTCCCCCCTCCCGCATTACCTTGCTGCTGATCTCTTTTTACCTGTGGATGAGGGCCATCATATGGTGCTGCAGCGTTATGTCGTTTCTTTAAAACCTTAGCATCATGATATACTTTCAAACCAATTGTATCACGGGGTTCTGGTGCTGCAATTATTAATCCCCCCGATTTCTATTGACACCGAGATACTCAGCAATTAAAGTAACAAAGATACCACCTCCTATTATACCATTAGGCCGTATACTCGTAACTATAGCTGATAAATAATAACCCACACAATAAGGTATACTCACAGCGCTCTGTGAGTCTCGAATACACATGAGATAAAATAAATCATTCTCATTTACTTTCTCTTTGTACTTACCTCACTGTGTAATCGAGTTTGCTAAGAACCTATAGATTACTCTTAGCTCAGCTCTATCAATATCGGTATAAGAGTTATTCCCACCACGAAATCAGTTATGCCTAGTCATTCTACTCCATATTCCATTCATATCAAAATTTTCATCAACCCTCCTACCATTAACTATCAACCTTTGACAATCAGTAGATGCTAGTTCCTCAGGCGTATATATACACAAAGCCTGAGCCATGTCTAGTAGAGACATATGGCGCATCACACCTCCTAATAAAAATCTAATAAAACTACGATCGATTAAGGTAGCTACCCGATCATTTATTTCAACACTACATGAAACGACCCGACCCAATCCATAGGGACGAATACAATAACATATGATTACATCGCGAGGCATTTGACCTCTATATGATACGTTTTATAAACATTGCATTCTTTTGAAAAGATATACAATAAATGAATATTTAAAATTCAATATTTTCGACATCTGATGATTTCTACATATAGACAATCACCGTAAATAACAGTTTACAAGAATACTTCCGTTGACAATGCAGTCAAAATAAATACACGGTGATGATTTTGTGAATGTAATGCTTCCTCGAATAAAACATGTATGACTCCATGCACATGGTTTCTCTAACATATATTCAAACAGCGGAAGACTTCTAGGAACCTGAGAATAAACATGCTTTAAACGTCAACATAAAGTTGGTGAGATATAGGTTTAATGCTAGCAGCGTTATAAATATAGACCACAAGATTTCATATACATAAACGTTTTAATAAAAATATTCTAAGTTGTTGAGCACTTGATAACCATACTTAACATTTAATCAACGTCGCATATTCCCTTTATTATGAAATCTTACTACACCGTACCAAGTGTAGTCACCGAAACGAAGTACTGTGCAACCGTTGAATACTGGTCGTCCAGTCCGGTTGGGGTTGTCAGGCCCGATAGATCTATCAACAGGATTCGCGTTTACAATACCTCATGTAAATAGTAGTTACCAAGTTACAGGGAAGTATGCCAGTGGTACAACTCAACGTAGAATATATATTTTTAATCACTTGTGTCCATAACGTAAATCATAAAATGCATGTATTCTCATCCCGAAATATTTAGAGTTTAAAAGTGGGACTATATACTCACCTAACCATATATATATATAATATATCAACATATTTTCTTTTCAAGTAATCGTTACATATATATATATATATATATATATATATATATATATATATATATATATATATATATATATATATATATATATATATATATATATACTTTTAATACTTTTAATATTTTCTTAGTCCGTAGTTAGCAGTCCGATGTTAGTGGTCCACAATTAGTTGCTCAATAAAATAAATAAAGACCCCATCGTATTCCAATTGATCAGAATTAATCTCGACCCATGGTACCATGTTGTCAAATGACGTGTTGCGTACATAAAGTACCGTGTTGTCAAATGACGTGTTGCGTACAATCATGAGGTCTTATGATTAATCTTCTCGTGTTGTTTACGGGTGGTCCTGAAATATATAAAATCAAATCATAAGTAATTATATATAAAATATCATATTAATTAGAAAAGATATGATTAATTTACTTTATCTCCAAATATTTTCGTAGCTAAACTAGCTTCGGATACCCAATCTTGTTTTAGTTGTAGTTTCTTCATTACAACTCCGTTTTTGTTGGTTCAACTTGCCACTTCCTTGGATCGAGTCAAATTTTAAGAATATGAACTGAAATTACCTTAGTTTGTATTCGAAATCACAGGTTATAGGTCAAACTTTGGTAAAACTTATGAAAGTGATCATTTTCCATCATAAAAACAATATTTAATGATCATTTTTCTAAAAATACTTACACTTTGAGTTAAACCATGAAATTTTTATGTGTTAACACATTTATAAGAAATATAATTTTTCCAGAACATGAACTTCCAATTCAAAGTTCAAGATGGTTTTTAATTATCCAACCCAAAACAGCCCCCGGTTGCACTTCGACGACGTAGATTCAGTTTTTAAGGTGTTCTTTGTAAAACCAAGTTATATCTTGTTAAGTTAGCATATCATTATGATATATTACAGGTCTTGAAGTGTTTTAAAAGTTAAGTTAGAAGGATCTATTTAGTTTGCAAACAAGTTTGAAATCATTCAAACTATGTTCTTGTTGTTAAAATTTTACAACATAAAATAAGGTAGCTATATAATTATGAATCGAACAAGATTATGAACAAGGTTACTACCTCAAGTTACTTGGACAAAGTTACTTTAAGAGATAATAAAAAATCTTGGAATCAAAGATTGGTGGAGTTAGATCAAAAGGTTGGAAGTATACTTCTTCAAATGGGTGGTTATTTTGATATGTTCTTGAAAGAGTTTTCTTATGGTGTTTAAGGCTTGTAATTGAAGCTAAATGATGAGGAAAATGCTTGGAGATGATCAAGTATGAAGTTAGGAGTATTTTGAGAGAGAAATGAGGGTGTAGGTATGAGAAAATGGAGTGAAGAAATGGTGTTCATTCATAAAAACGTTTTTAGTTTATAAAGAAAGAAAAGGATTCCTAATTTTGTTTTCTTACTAATAATTCATGCTACTTGACAAATCCTAGTTACCTCATATCTAGGGCAGTAATAATGTTGTTTAGGATGTTGATTTGATGTGTATATACCAATAGTAAATACATATAGAAGCTGGGTATGATACGGGTACATATACCCTAGATATACGTGTAGAAATCTTGAGGAAACGGAATGAGAATTCAAATATAGCTATCTTTTGTGAATATACTTATATTGTTTTATGTATTTAAGTCCTTAAAAAGTGATTAGATACATTATATATACGATACATGTATAAGCATTATAGGTTATAAGTATATATATCAAAGAATGTTACGTATAGTTATCGTTTTGAAATCTTAAGTAAGTAGTTTCAAAATATACTTATAACTCATTGTCATTAGTACACAATGAGATGTTAAACCATCCTTAGATCATGTTAAATATATATAAATACATATATATACACAAACGTATAATTATCGTATGTTATATAGTTCGTGATATCATCGGTCAAATTGGACGGTTAAACGTTGTGTAAAACTCTTTTCAAAAACACAAGTCTCAATAATTTGGATTGCTTATCATGTTGGTAAGGTTTAATTTATGTAAATATTAATCTCATAAGTATAAAACGATTGGAAAAATCCGGGTCGTTACAGTACCTACCCGTTAAATAAATTTCGTCCCGAAATTTGAATGGGATGGTCATGGCTGACAATAAGTATGTTTTCATGACGTATACGAGTTGGAAATTAGAGTTTTATTATCATCAAGTAATATTGATAAAGCAATTTGATTTTTGTGAAGAGTACGAGTGAGGCTATCACCAAAGGGTGAAATGAGTAGGTATAGATTCGTCATATCTTTTGACGTAGATAGGATTGATTTCCAAGTTCAAGAGATTTGGAGTAAAATCTTCATAATGAGATTTGATTCTTCGATAATCAAGGAAATTAGAATCCGCTTTAAATGCGATCATCTATTTTGATTACTCTATCGGATCTTTTACTATAAATCCACCTCCCTTCATTTCCTTACAACTCATACCTTCTATTCTTCCTCCCTCAATTCATACTTTAAAACATTTATCAGTATGCTTCATCCAGTACTGATCCTGGATATACTCTTAACTTTCATCTCTGTCATTCTTCTTTTTCATCTACCTCCGGAGGATTTTATTTATTTCTACTATTACCTTGGGGTTATAGTATTGTTAATTCTCCCGTGCCTTTACATTGCAATACGTATTGATATACACAGTTTGTAATTTATTTGTTGTTGTCGAGCTTTATATTTTCTTTTATATTCAACAGTTCCATACTTCTGTTTCCTCTTCCCGACTTCGAGTCAAGTGAATAATGGTCCGGAATTCGTAGGTATGGATTTTGAAATAAACATAGTTAATGTTATAAGAAGAAAATAGTAATTGCACGATCTTGATTTGGTAAGTTACCAGAATGTCCGAAAAGATAGAATTATCAAGGAGATATGTTCTTAATATGTTTGGAGATTGGGTAGAATGTAAGAGTTGTGTAACATGGCACATGATGACGTTATGATCTGTGAATCATTATGTTCCATTTAGAAACTCAGCATGAATTACTGTAATATAATCACGTTGATCAAGTGTCATTATATTATACTAATTTATGCTTCAGTTTCCAACACTACTTCAAAACATTCATATTTTAAACTCGAATTTTTCAGAATTTAGAAACTAACACAGTTTCTTTTATGTTGTAACGCAAATATTGTGAAGAGATAAATGATTTTTGATGAGGATAGTTGGGAATATATCTTCAAGAATATCGGAGATATTTATAATGAAAAATACGATGATATCTTAGAATATCTAAGATCAGGGAATGACGCAGAAAATCTGTCTGTGAAGGTTTAGAATAAGGAGTAAGGTTCTTACTAACGGTTTCAGCAGACACTGAATTATTTGAATCCTTTGAAGGTAGATTTCGTCATTATGATTTGTCCATGACCTCCTTTATACTTTGCTCAATCCGTTTTCCAGTACCAAATTTTTCGTTCGAACTTTTCCAATCTATTATTCTTTATTGTCAAACTTCTGACCGTAATTGTTGTCTACTGTCTTTACCACTTTATCAGTCTTTTCCAAAACTTCATAGCACTAATTCGTAGACTGAAGCATTTTTCAGAAACTTCACATTTGAAATATGTAATTCTTGGGGATAGACGTTGTATATATATATATATATATATATATATATATATATATATATATATATATATATATATATATATATATATATATATATAACTGCTGAAATAGAAACGCTGCGAGATTTCAAAATACCCATTGTTGATTCCGCCAAAGGGGTAACGACTTGCTGGTACATCTGCTGATAATGTCATGGAATATAAAAGGTTCCCTGGTAATAAAAGGGTAATCGTATGTATTACAGGTTATAATAAGGATACTTCGAATGGAAAGTCGAGGTTGACTTGCTGAAACTGTGACAAAATTGGCTATTTTAAAAAGGAATCGCAAAGTTATTTTTGCTAATAAATGCTAAAAGATTTAACGCGGATACGTGTTAAATTATGTCCTTGGTTTCGAGAGCTTTTCAGGTGCAAGACTGCGGGTAATGTGTGGTTGGATCATCATCTCGATTGTCCATTATTTGAAGTGTCTTCAGGAATTTCGAAGGGTTTGATCATAGATTGTAATTGTTAATATACATATGATGTTTTAGGACTTTGAATGATACAAATACTTTTCTGGGTTCCAAGAATCGAATGATGTTCTAGCATAGTTTTGAAGTCAAAGTATAGTTTTGAAAGATGTAAGAGTCCTAAGAGTGATGTCTTCTATTAAGTCTTGACTTGGATTTCGTTTTGTCGTAATCAAATTTGGATGAAAATGGTTGTTTTGATTTCTATGAAAGAATGTATATTATTGTGAAGGTAGTGAGTATAGTTGATGATTGTTGAATCAGAGTCGAAGAATATAATCATATTAATCGTGAATTTATATATCTCTCGGGTATTACCTACCCGTTAAATTTTTTTTCCCAAGTAATGTTTTGTACCAGAGAATTTTATTACAATCTTTATGAAAATATATGTACATATATATCTTCTTCAGATGTAATCATGAATTTAATAAGTCAATATAATATTAGACTCATTTGATTTTCGATTTGAGCTAGAATAAGTAATCTCTAAAACGATTAGGAACCACATATTCTTCACAGAATATTAATGAAGTTATGGATCAATACTTCATTATTTATTCTTATATATATTTCCTTAGTGAATCATGCTGATATTCATTGAACTCTTGCTAACTTCGCAAGATATGAATGTTGTTTCCCAGTAAGCTTCGAGTACATTGAAGATGAAAGTGTAAAATCAAACATATTATTGAATAATACACTTGGTTTATTATAAAACGAAATTCATTGAATTGAAACAGGGATTGTAGTTAACGGTGATTAAGTTGCTGAGTACATCATTGCATATTTGTAGTATGAATTTAAACGAGTAGTATCTACCCTTTTTCAATTCATACTTAATAGCTTAGTACGAAAAGATTTATTTTGATTTCCGAATTCATATATATAAAATATTTATATAAATTCTTCAGAAGAATGAGTTAATACTTCATAACTCGTTGATGCAATATACACGTTATTGATGATGTCCACGGTGATTCTTGAACTGGTGGAGCTTGTGATGTTAAAGTTGCTGACGATTCTAACGATGTTGACAACACTGACTGTGTTGGTGAGGCTAAGGGTACTGCTGATGCTGTTGGTAAAACAAGTCTAGCTTGTACCTTACGCATCATTCTTGTCAGGGTTTCTACTCTTTCTTTTATCATTTCTGTCCACTCATCTGATTTATGGTTAAGGCAGAAATAGGTAATCTCTATGTCTTTAGAGATTACATAATCACCATAGAATGTTTCTCCGATGAAGTTATGAATCAATACTTCATCGTTTATTGTTGTTGGTACTTCTTGGTATCTATGGTGCGTGTGACGTTGATATCTGAGGTACGGATGGTGATATTGAGGCGTGTGATGCGGATGTGATTGTTGGTGGTGGTAGTGATCCTGTTGATGTTGATGATGGTGATAACGTTGATGCTGGTGATGCTGCTGGTGCTTAGGGTATTGAGGCTTGCGATGTTGATGTTATTGACGGTACTGGTTATGCTGCTGATGCTGCTGATGGTGTTTGTAACCTTCGTACCGTATTCTCCAAAGCCACTACCCGAGTGCGAAGCTCGTTGACTTCTTCTATTACACCGGGGTGATTGTCGGTTCGGACGAGTGGATAAATAAAATCTAGAATTTGATGTAGTATATAATCGTGACGAGATACTCTGGAAATGAGAGAGAAAATGGTTTCTCGAACAGGTTCTCCGGTAAGTGCTTCAGGTTCATCGTCAAGAGGGCAATTTGGTGGATGGAAGGGATCACCTTCTTCTTGTCTCCAATGATTGAGGAGGCTACGAACCCATCCCCAATCCATCCAAAATAGATGATGACTGATTGGTTGATCCATTCCGGTCACACTGCTTTCGGAGCTTGAGTGGTATTCCATATCGGAATCCGAGGGACTTCAACTAGTGACGAGTTCCATTTCGTATGATTGAATAAAGGATTTTTCGATATGAAATGATTTTCCAGCTATCGGGTGGTATTCTAATTATATAGAATATCCACATATATAGAACAAAAGATCTCGTAGATTACGGAGGGATTTACGGAATATGTCAGACAAAGTTTACAGTAACAGATATGCGTAGATATGAATTAGCAAATAAGCTAAGATATGAATTTTGTCTATACACCATTCATTCAATGAATGCAGTAAGACGCGTTTAGACTTAAGATGATAAGCAGGTAATTTCCTACGGATGATAAGTAGATGATTTTCGACACAAAATGATAAGCAAAATTTTGACATGCAGACACGGTCGAAGTCCAGACTCACTAATGCAACCTAACAACTTATCAGTTAGACACACTAATGCAGACCTGGTTCGCTAAGACCATCGCTCTGATACCACATGAAACGACCCGACCCAATCCATAGGGACGAATACAATAACATATGATTACATCGCGAGGCATTTGACCTCTATATGATACGTTTTATAAACATTGCATTCTTTTGAAAAGATATACCATAAATGAATATTTAAAATTCAATGTTTTCGACATCTGATGATTTCTACATATAGACAATCACCGTAAATAACAGTTTATAAGAATACTTCCGTTGACAATGCAATCAAAATAAATACACGGTGATGATTTTGTGAATGCAATGCTTCCTCGAATAAAACATGTATGACTCCATGCACATGGTTTCTCTAACATATATTCAAACAGTGGAAGACTTCTAGGAACCTGAGAATAAACATGCTTTAAACGTCAACATAAAGTTGGTGAGATATAGGTTTAATGCTAGCAGCGTTATAAATATAGACCATAAGATTTCATATACATAAACGTTTTAATAAAAATATTCTAAGTTGTTGAGCACTTGATAACCATACTTAACATTTAATCAACGTCGCATATTCCCTTTATTATGAAATCTTACTACACCGTACCAAGTGTAGTCACCGAAACGAAGTACTATGCAACCGTTGAATACTGGTCGTCCAGTCCGGTTGGGGTTGTCAGGCCCGATAGATCTATCAACAGGATTCGCGTTTACAATACCTCATGTAAATAGTAGTTACCAAGTTACAAGGAAGTATGCCAGTGGTACAACTCAACGTAGAATATATATTTTTAATCACTTGTGTCCATAACGTAAATCATAAAATGCATGTATTCTCATCCCGAAATATTTAGAGTTTAAAAGTGGGACTATATACTCACCTAACCATATATATATATATAATATATCAACATATTTTCTTTTCAAGTAATCGTTACATATATATATATATATATATATATATATATATATATATATATATATATATATATATATATATATATATATATATATATATATATATATATATATATACTTATAATACTTTTAATATTTTCTTAGTCCGTAGTTAGCAGTCCGATGTTAGTGGTCCACAATTAGTTGCTCAATAAAATAAATAAAGACCCCATCGTATTCCAATTGATCAGAATTAATCTCGACCCATGGTACCATGTTGTCAAATGACGTGTTGCGTACATAAAGTACCATGTTGTCAAATGACGTGTTGCGTACAATCATGAGGTCTTATGATTAATCTTCTCGTGTTGTTTACGGGTGGTCCTGAAATATATAAAATCAAATCATAAGTAATTATATATAAAATATCATATTAATTAGAAAAGATATGATTAATTTACTTTATCTCCAAATATTTTCGTAGCTAAACTAGCTTCGGATACCCAATCTTGTTTTAGTCGTAGTTTCTTCATTACAACTCCGTTTTTGTTGGTTCAACTTGCCACTTCCTTGGATCGAGTCAAATTTTAAGAATATGAACTGAAATTACCTTAGTTTGTATTCAAAATCACAGGTTATAGGTCAAACTTTGGTAAAACTTATGAAAGTGATCATTTTCCATCATAAAAACAATATTTAATGATCATTTTTCTAAAAATACTTACACTTTGAGTTAAACCATGAAATTTTTATGTGTTAACATATTCATAAGAAATATAATTTTTCCAGAACATGAACTTCCAATTCAAAGTTCAAGATGGTTTTTAATTATCCAACCCAAAACAGCCCCCGGTTGCACTCCGACGACGTAGATTCAGTTTTTAAGGTGTTCTTTGTAAAACCAAGTTATATCTTGTTAAGTTGGCATATCATTATGATATATTACAGGTCTTGAAGTGTTTTAAAAGTTAAATTAGAAGGATCTATTTAGTTTGCAAACAAGTTTGAAATCATTCAAACTATGTTCTTGTTGTTAAAATTTTACAACATAAAATAAGATAGCTATATAATTATGAATCGAACAAGATTATGAACAAGGTTACTACCTCAAGTTACTTGGACAAAGCTACTGTAAGAGATAATAAAAAATCTTGGAATCAAAGAGTGGTGGAGTTAGATCAAAAGGTTGGAAGTATACTTCTTCAAATGGGTGGTTATTTTGATATGTTCTTGAAAGAGTTTTCTTATGGTGTTTAAGGCTTGTAATTGAAGCTAAATGATGGGGAAAATGCTTGGAGATGATCAAGTATGAAGTTAGGAGTATTTTGAGAGAGAAATGAGGGTGTAGGTATGAGAAAATGGAGTGAAGAAATGGTGTTCATTCATAAAAACGTTTTTAGTTTATAAAGAAAGAAAAGGATTCCTAATTTTGTTTTCTTACTAATAATTCATGCTACTTGACAAATCCTAGTTACCTCATATCTAGGGCAGTAATAATGTTGTTTAGGATGTTGATTTGATGTGTATATACCAATAGTAAATACATATAGAAGCTGGGTATGATACGGGTACATATACCCTAGATATACGTGTAGAAATCTTGAGGAAACGGAATGAGAATTCAAATATAGCTATCTTTTGTGAATATACTTATATTGTTTTATGTATTTAAGTCCTTAAAAAGTGATTAGATACATTATATATACGATACATGTATAAGCATTATAGGTTATAAGTATATATATCAAAGAATGTTACGTATAGTTATCGTTTTGAAAACTTAAGTTAGTAGTTTCAAAATATACTTATAACTCATTGTCATTAGTACACAATGAGATGTTAAACCATCCTTAGATCATGTTAAATATATATAAATACATATATATACACAAACGTATAATTATCGTATGTTATATAGTTCGTGATATCATCGGTCAAATTGGACGGTCAAACGTTGTGTAAAACTCTTTTCAAAAACACAAGTCTCAATAATTTGGATTGCTTATCATGTTGGTAAGGTTTAATTTATGTAAATATTAATCTCATAAGTATAAAACGATTGGAAAAATCCGGGTCGTTACACTACATAATAATTCCACACACCATTCTATATATACACGCCTAAGTATATTAAACAAACGTTCCTAATCATTAAAAGTAGAATTACCATACCTTTGTGTAAGTAATTCTCTGATTGGACCGGCCAATCCTACTGTTTCTAACGGTTCCCAATCTATTACTCTGGGTACTTCAACAACATTAGACTGAAGGGTATGCAAGTTCCTCTGGTATTTTGGATAATCTATCCAATGTCGGTCAAACCTTAAATTAGGATGTAAATCTACCAATTCTATATTTGAATATGAAATGAATTGATGCGGTAGATTTTGTCTATATTGGTCGTTAATCTCCTGTTCTTCTGCATTCTCAGGAGGAGCATTGTGAGCCTGAGATGCTGATGAAGATTCACCCCTTTCAGTCTGCAAAACACATTAAACACAATTTTGTGCATCCAAATATGCATTAGTGTTAGCAAAATCATAAATCAAAACAATTATAATGACATGTTTAATCCATTTTAAACTTTATATGCATTTTCACAATATTAACAATTCTACACTTTTACAAATAAACATATATGAAAATGTATACAATGTTCTTTAGCTTTTATCTCAAATAACATGTCAAAATAATCAGTACTAGCAATTAAACAAGTTCCAAATGGCATTCATATCAATTAAATTGAGTTCATGCATTTTTGACTCAAAAAGTCTACTTTAATACTTGAAAATCATGTTTAAGATCAAAGTTTTGATCATTTAGCAACCTAAACATGTTACACTACTCAATTTAGTATAAACTAACAACAAAATTCGGCCATAACCCATTTATATCAAAAGCCCCAATTTTGCTCAAGAACACAAACCCTAGATTACTCAAAATTTGAAGTTTAAGGCTTCTAATCATGTTAAATAGCATCAATCTAGGTTATACAAGCATAATACACAAACAATTTGAGCATAATTAAACTAGAAATTATCAAAATAAAATTAGGTATAAATTTATTCAAGAACACTAAAAATCCGAATTAAAGGGTGTTTAGATGTAGAAATTACTGATCTTCTTGAGAAACTTTTTGGTAGCATCCTTCTCAACATAATTTTAGCAAAAAAATTTGATGTTTATCGGTGAAAAATTTTGATTTTGAGAGCGTTTTTGTGGGTTTTTTCGCAGAAAAATAAGTGTGTGGTGTGTTGGGGACTGGTCTGTTCGACCAGTTAACCCATCTGTATTTTGATACCTCCGCGAGTGCAGATGTGGGCCCCTTTCAAGTACCGCGAGTGCGGGGTTTTTTATTTATTTATAAAAAACCTTTAACTAATAAAACATAAATTAATAAATTTTTAAAAATTTGTTTCTTTTAAGAATGAGGGCGTTTCGGATCAGTGTCCTAGTCCGTCTCTCAATAAAGTTTTAAAATTTGTTACTTTTTATGCGTCGTTTTAAAAGCAAAATTTTTTGGATTTTTTTAATGTTTTTGGCATACTTTAATTCAATAAGATTAAAAATAATGATAATAAAAGTTCTCGTCCCGCCCTCGGGTAAAGCAATTTCGGTTCAACGACCTAGTTTTCAACTCACGACGAATTTTTAGTTATCAAATTCTTAACTTAATGAAATAAAGTAAATTTTTGTTTTTAAATTCACACCAAACTTAAATTTAAAATGCATAAAACTAAAAATTCATATTATTAAAATTAAAAATTCACACCAAATTTATATTATATTTTTGTTTTTATACATACAAACTTATATTAAAAATATTAATTTTTGAAAATATTTAAAAACTTAAATATATTGATTTAAAAAGATTTACAATAATAATTTAATATTTATATATTTAATTTTAAAAACAAGGTAAAAATTAAAATAAAAAATCTTTTTGGTCTTTTATCCCACTTTAATCAATCAAATATTATCAAAAATATACGCCAATCTTTTCGGTAAAGTAATTTCAGTTCCATAACCTAGTTTTACTCCTGACGAATTTTTGAAATATTTTGGATTGATTGATTAAAGATATTTATACCTTAAGAATAAACGGTAAATTTCGCAGTGATGTAATAAATTTTTGTATGATATCAATAATTTCAGTTACGCATACCTAATTTTATTGAATACCAATTTAATACTTTATAGCGAACGATTCAGCGTTTATTATCAAAAAGTTAAAAGCAATAAATAAAAACAAAAATAAAAACTGTACATACTTACCTGTGAGATAGAATTCTCAGAGACCTGCTTTAGCCGACTCATAGGAGAGTCGTGTGATTTGGTTCTCCATAGCGACGTAAGCATAACCTCGATTCTTCAATATCTTTTCTTCTAAACATATGAACGGTCATTCTCTGCATAGAGTAACAAATTAGGTATTTGAATATGTTTGATTATTTAAAAATTTACCTTCGTGTGACCATTTTCGGCATTTATGACATCTTTCAAGTTGTCGTGCTCTTCTTTTTGTTGCGGATTTTGATTTTCCTTTACCAAAATGTGTCTTATGATGATCTTTCCTGAGTTCTTTTCTCAGTTTGTCCATTTTTTCTCTTATGAATGATACCAGTTCACTCGGGAAGATGTTATTATTACGCTTAGTAATCATAGCATGTAGTAGTAGACCATGGTTCAGATCAAAGGAATTCTTCATCTCGTAAAACCTAAAAAAAATAAAAATTCAGAATGGAGGGAGAAGACTAGTTCTTTAGGGACTGCTAGGGAAAGACCATTCGGATTCCATTCTCGAGAACTACACAAAAACAGAATATCTAACTCTAACAGAAATTCATATAACCCCAAAAAGATTCGAATCTTCCCACACTTAGTTAGCCGTGGTATCGAAATTGTGATTAACTTCATCTTCAACTTCCATTGGACTATCTATGTAATGTTTAACTCTGTGATCATTAACTTTAAATTCAATCCCATTTAAATTTATTAACTCTACTGTTCCGTATGGGAAAACTCTTTTCACTATGAATGGTCCAGACCATCTTGATTTCAATTTTTTAGGAAATAGCTTGAATCGTGAATTGAAAAGAAGAACTCTGTCTCCTTCTTTAAATTCTTTTGAACTTCTGATTCTTTTATCATGCCATTTCTTCGTTCTTTCCTTATAGATTAACGAATTTTCATATGCTCCATGTCTTAATTCTTCTAATTCGTTTAGTTGACTTAACCGTAGACGTCCGGCTTCATGTAAATCAAGATTACATGTCTTCAAAGCCCAAAATGCTTTGTGCTCAATTTCTAATGGAAGGTGACATGCTTTTCCATAAACAAGTTTAAAATGTGTGGTGCCAATTGGAGTTTTGTAGGCTATTCTAAAAGCTCAGAGTGCATCCTCCAATTTCATGGACCATTCCTTCGGATTTGATCCTACGGTTTTCTCTAGAATACGTTTTAATGCTCGGTTGGTATTTTCAACTTGTCTACTTATTTGTAGATGATAAGCGGTTGAGATTTTATGAGTTACTCCATATCTTTTGAGAACATTCTCAAGTTGATTATTACAAAAATGAGTATCCCGATCACTTATTAAAGCTTTCGGTGTTCCAAACCTAGCAAAAAGATGTTTTAAAAAATTGACTACAACTCGTGCATCGTTAGTCGGGAGAGTTTGTGCTTCCGCCCATTTAGATACATAATCAATAGCAACGAGAATATAGAGATTATTATGAGATTTTGGAAATGGACCCATAAAGTCAATACTCCAAACGTCAAATACTTCACATACTTGAATGACATTTTGTGGCATTTCATCACGTTGACTTATTTTTCCGACCCTTTGACAAGCATCACAGGATTTACAAAGAAGGTGCGCGTCTTTGAAAATTGTAGGCCAATAGAATCCAGCATCGTAGACTTTTCTTGCTGTGAGTTGAGGCCCATAATGCCCTCCTGTTGGTCCTGTGTGACAATGGTTTAAGATTTGACTAGCTTCATCTCCGAATACACATCGGCGGATTATTCCATCGGGGCAACTTTTAAACAAATGTGGATCTTCCCAGAAATAGTGTTTTATATCACTAAAGAATTTCTTTCGTTTTTGGTACGACAACCCTTTTTCAAGGAATCCACATACTAAGTAGTTTGCATAGTCTGCAAACTATGGAATTTCATTATAATCGATCTTCAATAGATATTCATCAGGAAAGTTATCTTGTATGGCTGATTCATTTAGAACTTCTAATTCAGGATTTTCAAGACGAGAAAGATGATCAACTGCGAGATTTTCTGCTCCCTTTTTATCTCGGATTTCAATATCGAACTCTTGTAAGAGTAAGATCCAACGGATTAATCTTGGTTTGGCATCTTGTTTTGAAAATAGGTATCTAAGAGCAGAATGGTCGGTATAGACTACCGTTTTAGCTAGAACGAGATATGAACGAAATTTGTCAAAAGCAAAGACAATAGCAAGGAGTTCTTTTTCAGTAGTTATGTAATTCGTTTGTGCTCCTTGTAATGTCTTACTAGCGTAATAAATAGGTTGAAATCGTTTTTCAATCCTTTGTCCTAAAACGGCTCCCATTGCAAAATCACTTGCATCGCACATAAGTTCAAACGGTAGATTCCAATTTGGAGTTATCATGATCGGCGCATTAGTGAGTTTTTCTTTAAGAATATTAAAAGATTTGATGCATTCATCCGAAAAGATGAATGGAGCATCCTTTTCTAGGAGTTTATTCATAGGAGTGGCAATTTTAGAAAAATCTTTTATGAAACGTCGGTAAAAACCGGCATGCCCTAGAAAACTCCTAACTCCTCTAACATTGGTGGGATGTGGAAGTTTAGAAATTACATCTACTTTAGCTCTATCCACTTCAATTCCTTCCTTTAAAATTTTATGACCAAGAACGATGCCTTCTTTAACCATGACATGGCATTTCTCCCAATTAAGAACTAGATTTGATTGTTCGCATCAAATAAGCATTCGTTCAAGATTAACTAGACATGATTCAAAAGTATCACTGAAGACTGAAAAGTCATCCATGAAAACTTCCATGCATTCTTCTATCATGTCGTGAAAAATCGCCATCATGCACCTTTGAAAGGTTGCAGGGGCGTTGCAAAGTCTAAATGGCATGCGTTTGTAAGCAAAAGTACCATAAGGGCACGTAAATGTGGTTTTCTCTTGGTCCTCGGGTGCTATTGGAATTTGAAAATATCCGGAAAAACCGTCAAGAAAACAATAGTAACTATTTTCAGCTAACCTTTCCAACATTTGATCAATGAAAGATAAGGGAAAGTGATCTTTTCTGGTGGCGTCATTTAATTTTCTATAATCAATACAAACACGCCATCCTATTACAGTTCTAGTACGAATAAGCTCATTTTTTTCATTTATGATGACAGTCATGCCACCCTTCTTAGGTACACATTGAACTGAGCTTACTCATGGACTATCAGAGATTGGATAAATTAAACCTGCATCTAGTAGTTTAATAATTTCTTTCTTAACAACATCTTGCATATTAGGATTTAGTCTTCGTTGGTGTTGCACATATGTTTTATGACCTTCTTCCATAAGGATTTTATGTGTGCAATATGAAGGACTTATTCCTTTAATGTCATGAATCTTCCATGCAATAGCTGGTTTATGAGCTTTTAGTACATAAATGAGTCGAGATTTTTCATTTTTCGTAAGAGAAGACGATATTATTACAGGTAATTCAGATTCACCATGTAAATAAGCATATTCCAAATGGTTTGGAAGTGGCTTTAACTCTAATTTCGGTGGTTCTTCTATCGATGATTTGTATCGATATCTGTCTTCTTCTTTTAGCATTTGAATTTCTTCTGTTGTTGGTTCATAATCATTAGCCATAAGTGCGGCTAACATTTCAGCTTCATCAATTGGTTCAGTTCCTTCTCCTAAAGAACATTCTCCTGTTCTTTGTAATTCTGGAAATTCTTCTAACAATTCTGCATGTGAATCTATAGTTTGAATATAATAACATGTATCATCTGCAAATTGCGGTTGTTGCATGGCTCTATCAACAGAAAAGGTAACACTCTCGTCCTCTATACTTAGGGTCAGTTTCTTACCGAACACGTCTATTATTGCTTTAGCCGTGTTTAAGAATGGTCTTACTAATATGAGAGGAACTCGAGAATCTTCTTCTATGTCCAGAATAACAAAATCTACTGGAAATACTAAAGTACCAACTTTAACTAGCATGTTCTCCATTATCCCTCTAGGATATTTTACTGATCGATCGGCTAGTTATATGCTTATTCGTGTTAGTTTCAATTCTCCAAGGTCTAGTTTAACGTATAATGAATATGGCATTAAATTTATACTAGCACCTAAGTCTGCCAATGCTTCTATTGAACTAAGACTACCCAGAAAATATGGAATTGTAAAACATCCTGGATCTGATAATTTTTCTGGTATCTTATTCAACAGCACTGCAGAACAATTTGCATTCATAGTAACAGCCGAAAGTTCTTCCATTTTTTTTCTATTTGTGATTAGATCTTTCAAGAATTTAGCATATCTTGGCATTCCTGAAATTACATCAATGAAAGGAAGATTAACATTTATTTGTTTAAACATATCCAAGAATTTAGATTGCTCGGCTTCAAGTCTTTCTTATCTCATTTTACTCGGGTAAGGAAGTGGTGGTTGGTATGGTTTAACATAAGGTTTAGCCTTAACTATGTTATCTTCATTAACCTTTTCAACTACCGGTTATGTTTCCTTTTCTTGCTCAGACTGTGGTTCTTGTGTAGTAGGAATAGAGTCATCAGAAATTACAGGTATTTCAGGTAGTTTAAGTGTGATACCACTTCTTGTGGTAATAGCTTTAGTTGTTTCATTCCGGGGGTTAGCATTTGTATCGCTAGGTAGACTTCCCGGTTTTCTTTCACCTATTAACCTTGCTAGGTTGCTCACTTCATGTTCCAAATTTTGAATCGAAGCTTGTTGATTTCTAAATGCTTGAGCATTTTGTTCATTGGTTTGTTTATGAGATGTGAAAAACTGCGTTTGAGATTCAACTAGCTTTGACATCATATCTTCTAAATTTGGCTTTTTATCATCGGTTTGTGGTGGTTTGTTTTGAAAATTAGGTCTTTGCTGATTGTAAGTATTATTAGATACTTGTTGATTACTAGGACCTTGTTGGTTGTTGTATTGAACATTTCAGTTATAATTTTGGTTTTGATTGTAGATTGGTCTTGGCAGTTGATAATTATTCTGATAATTATTTTCAGGTCTTTGGTTAATGTATGAAACATTCTCTCTTTGTTCCATTGTTTGTTCAATACTGAGACAATCTTTTGTCAAATGTGGTCCTCTACACTGCTCACAACTAATTCGTATTGAGTGAATATCTTTAGTCAACTTTTCCATTCATCTCTTGACAGCATCTATTTTTGCGGACATGGAATCAAAGTCATGGCTAGAATCGGCTCTAGCTGCTTTAGATGATCTAACGATATCTTTTTCTTGATGCCACTCATGTGAGTGGGAAGCAGTGTTATCAATAATTTTGTAAGCTTCAGTTGCGGTTTTCTTCATAATGGAACCAACAGCTGCTATGTCGATGTCTTTTCGTGTAGTGATGTCGCATCCTTGGTAGAATATTTGTACTATTTGATAAGTGTCTAAACCATGTTGCGGATATCCTCTTAATAACTTTCCAAATCTTGTCCACGCCTCATATAGAGTTTCATTTGGCTTCTGCGTGAACGTAACTATTTCTCCTTGAAGTCTCACGGCTTTAGATGCAGGAAAGAATTGTTTAAGAAATTTTTCAACTAAAACATCCCATGTTTCAATCGCCCCTTCAGGTAACGATTCTAACCAATCTTTGGCTTCTCCTTTTAAAGTCCAGGGAAATAACATGAGATATATCTGTTCATCCTCCACTTCTCGGATTTTAAATAGAGTACATATCCTATTAAAAGTTCGAAGATGTTTGTTTGGATCTTCCTTCAGCGCACCACTAAATTGGCATTGATTAGTCACCATATGTAGGATTTGTCCTTTGATTTCATAATCTGGCGCATTAATGTCTGGTTGGGTAATTGCATGACCTTGGCCAGTGCGTTTAGCTCTCATTCGGTCTTCCATACTTAGGGGTTCCAGATTTTTCATGATTGAATTTGTTGAATCTAAATCACTAAGGGATTCTGATTTAATGGTTTCTTCCTCGACAATTTCTGGATGAGTGATTTGTGGTTCAGGAGGAATGATTAGTGGTTCAGGATCTCTGAATTGTCCCTAAATATACTCCGGATTCTCAATTGTGAGGTCGGATTCAAAAAATGGATTATCAGAAATTTGAATTAGAGTACTTGGTCGACTAGATGACGATTCTAAAGAAAAATTAACGACGACAATATTGGCTAGATATCTTGATCGAGTTACAGGTGGTGAACGTATAAAAGGTGGTGAACGTTTTGCTCGGTGCATTCACTGAATATCCTATTAGTTATAAAAAATAAAAATTATATAAGTTATCAAATTAATAAACTTTTCTGATTTTGCCCACGTTTCGAATAGCCAATAGATGCAGCAGGAAGCCAGGACCCTTTAAATCGGAAGCCCACAACTCGCCACTAACAAATCCAACTATTACTACGAACCAGAAAATTTTGGATTTCTATCAATTTAACCACTTAAAATAATTTTTCGTCGAATTTTAAAGAAATTTTAGAGAAGAAATAGAAAATTCTATGTCCTAAAACTAGAGCGTCGAGAAATAAGAAAGAAAAAGAGCGCGTCGAAAAACGTCGAAAAATAAAAGGTTGAAAAATAATAAAAATAAATTAGCGCGTCGAAACTTAAAAGTCTAAAAACTAAGAATTAAAAGTTGCGTCTAAAGGTATTAAAGCTTAGAGAAATTCTATATCCAAAACGGCAATAAAAGTACTAAAATCTTAAAACGGCGTCGCAAAATTCTAAAGCACCTATATCTTAGTCTAAAGAAAAAGCACTTAAGGGATTTTACGGCAAAGCCTAAAAATCTAGAAATAAAAATAACTACGGCAAAACGATAACTTAAAACTAGTTACGAACGAAAAATATAAATATTACGAATAAACGATTAAAAAGGTACGAAATTTTAAAAATAAAACTTAAATTATAAAAATACAATTTTTACAAAAATATTATTTTTATATTAAGTATTTTATAAAAATATTAGTTTTATATATTAATAAAACTAATTAAAGCTTAAAATTAATTAAAACTAACTTATACTAATTATATTAAATTAAAACCCTAATTTTAATTAATAATAATTAATTTTAACCCTAATTTCGTAATTAATGTTGTCCAATGTTTGACCTGTCAGAGACCTCCGCGAGTGCGGATCCCAGCTGGCAAAAAGTACCGCGAGTGCAGATTATGCAGACTCAGCTTAGGTGCAGGTCGAATTTGTGCAGGTTCAGTGGTTTTTTTTTTTACTTTTTTAATTTTTCTGTTTTTAATATATATAAAATATAAATATAACTTATTACCTTTTTTATAACTTTTTCACAATAAATAAAAAAAATATAAACTTTTTAATTTAACTAAACTTAAAAATATATAGATATATTTTTCTTTTTCTTGTATTTTTAATAATTAAAACGTATATTTTTACATAAATAGATTATGACTTAATAAAAATCTTTTTTTTATATAGCGTTTCGCTTCGGCGTTGAACTTTCCCCGGCAGCGACGCCAAAAATACTTGATGTGCGTAGAGGTGTATACGAAATAGTTTTATTTTTATTGCGAAATACTATTAAATACGATACAATTTTACACAAGTTATTTATTTATTTATAGAGTGAATATACCTAAACCTTGCTACAACACTTATAGGCAGTGTACCTAATCGTACAGTAGTGTAGTTTTTAGTAAGTCTGGTTCATCCACAGGGAACTAGCCAAGTTTAACGCTATATTTTTTTAAAACTATATTTGTATAAATATAAATATATGTATATAAGTAATATTATTATTATAAAAGGGGGTTTTTACCGTTTAATGACCGGTTTGTCGATTTTAAAACTTTAGTCGCAGTTAAAACCTAATGTAAAATATTAAAAGTAAATATAACTTAATTTAAAGCTTAAAGTAAATAACGATAAATTAATGTGCGATAAATAAAATTACGATAAATAAATTGACAGTAAATAAAAGTTGCGATAATTAAAACGTACGATAATAAAAAGTGCGATAAATAAAATGATAGTAAATAAAAGTGCGATGAAATATGAAATAAAGGAATTATGCTTATTTAAACTTCCATAATCATGATGTTTGATGTGTTGATTTTAGTTTATTACCATGGGTTAATTGTCCTTTGTCCTGCATTATTCGATATGTCCATCTGGTTTTTGTCCATAACAGTCCATCAGTCATAAATATAAAGTGCGAGTGTCCTCGTCAAATTATTCTTATATCCGAAGTCAAATATTCCAACTAATTGGGGACTTAAACTATAATTACACCAATTTTCCTTGTACGTAATTCACCCCTGTTTTAATAAGTCCATTAACTATTAATCCATTCCTGTGTCCGGTTAAATAAACGATTATTAGTACTTATAAATATCCCGCCCATCGTGTCCGATCGAGTGTATGTGGTTATTTATAGGTACGTCTAATTGTAATTTTTATATTAAATTAACAAACTATCATTCAATTAAACAAATATAAAGATCATTAATAGCCCATAGTCTAATTTCCACAAGTGTCGTTCTTTTGTCCAAACCCCAATTATGGTACAAAGCCCAATTACCCCGTCTTTAATATTTAGCCCAACATCCCGATTACTTTGGCTTAAATAAGCATAATAATAACTTAGCTACGAGACATTAATTTAAAAAGGTTGAGCATAACTTACAATGATTAATAATAGCATAGCGTTACACGGACAGAATTTCGACTTACACACTTACAACATTCTCTAACATACCCTTATTATTATTAAATTAAAATTAAAACTAAAATTAAAATTATAAATTATATATATATATATATATATATATATATATATATATATATATATATATATTACGTGAGAGATAGAGAGGATAGAAAAAGATGTGTTAAAATCGATCAGAATGCGCGACTTTTATAGGCCCACGTTATACTGTAGATCTCCGCGAGTGCTGAACTTTTATACTTTAAACCTCCGCGAGTGCGGAGGTCTGGAATCCAGCTCACCAATTGAATTAAACGTGGGCTGCTTTGATTAAAATAATATATAATATATATATATATAATTAATTATATATAATATTATATTCTTGTGCATAGTTGACTTGTAATTTTTGGTCCATTGCGTCGCACGCTGAAAGTTGGTTCATGTCTCGGTTACGGATTTTTGAACGCCTTTTCGTACAATTTAATATCTTGTACTTTGTGTTTCACGGCTTGTATTCTTGTAATTTTTAGACGTTTCTCATCAATAATTTGAACCACTTTGATTGTACTTTGTACTTTTTAGCTTTTTGGTCATTTGCGTCTTCAATTCGTCGAATCTGTCTTTTGTCTTCACCTTTTATTATTTAAACAAATATCACTTGTAAATAGAACAATTGCAACTAAAAGCTTGTCTTTCTTGAGGGATAATGCTATGAAATATATGTTCGTTTTTAGCATTATCGATAATGAATAGTACGCAACCGTAGTGATAAATAGTGATGACGATTCTCACCTAGAGTAGTGATGGTAGTAACAAGAAGTGGTAGATAGTAAGGAACACCGGTGTAACACCAATAGTAAGTTGAAACGGTGGCGAATAACAGTCTGGGAGACAGAGTTCCCGAACAAGTATGACTAATGAAGTCGTCGTCGTCCTTACGCGTATGAATCTTAAGTTTACGTGTGTTACCAGAAAGCGGTAGATTATAGATTCGTATGATGAAAACTTGGCACCATTAAGAAGTTTGCCTAAGAATGATTCAAGTATAATGCACAAGTAGTCAAGTAAGTGCTATCTATAGCAAATGTATGTCAGAATGCAATGGCTAAATATCCGGTTGTAGTCTAGATTCACTAATGCGTCCTAACGACTCTGTCAGACACACTAATGCACATCCTAGATCCCTACAACCAACGCTCTGATACCATCTGTAGCAACCCGACAAAATCGTCATTGACGGCGCCGCTAACTTAGGTCCCGTTACGTGGTCATAGTCCCTATATGAGACTCGTTTGACCAAAATTATGTCGCATTCATTTGAAAAGTACAAGACTTACAAAGTTTAGTTTACCAAACGGATCGACAACAAGTTTAAGTTTACAAAAGTATAATGTATAAATGAAATAAACCTGCGACATAATATAAGTTGAAAGTCACGGTTGCTATAAATAGCGTAAGCATGTAAACAATATGTTTGAATCCAAAGGTGCTATCACTAGCGTATGCATGTATGTATGCTTGACTCCAAACAAGAAATCGGAGTGTATGCATGTATGCTTGACCCCAAGCAAGTATGAGTGTACGCGGAAGCATGTATCAAATAGCCATGTATGAACCTGAGAAACATATAGAAAACTGTCAACGAAAAACGTTAGTGAAATCATAGGTGTTTGTAATAAACGTTGTTTTTGAACCACAAGATTTAGTATTCCCATAACGTTGATTATCAAAATCGTTTGCATTCCAAAAGTATTGTTCGCGAGCACCCAATTATCAAGATTTAACGTATCCTTCCATAGAACCCCATCACAATAGTGTTAGAACATACACTATTTCTCAAAAATATATTTCATCCGTAGACGGTAGCGAACTGTCCGAAATGAGGGTTTGTCAAACCCGTACGGCCACACAATATAAGTTCTCGCATACACCCTGCAAGTGTAACTAATGATAATCGAATTAAGGATTTTTGTTCTAACTCGCTGTGGAATGTTTGTTTCATCGTACTTGTGTTCAAAGTATAAAAGTAAGTAGTACAAAATGTAACAAAGTATATGTTTCTCAGCCCACAATTTAAAAGTATAAAAAGTTGTTGAAAAGGGTGGGACTATGATCTCACCTCGAGTGCACGAGTATAAAGGTACTTCACAAAGTAAACGTGTGCATGAAAGTTGTTTAGTCTTGACCTAAACAAGTAAGTTATATCAATTAACAAGTTACGACACAAGGTTGGGCGAAATGTGTTCAATTAGTCCTATGGCTCGTTACGACTCGATTAAGTATAGCATGCGAATCACGTTGTCAAGTTTCATGCAAGAATCAAGTATAAAAGAATATTAGAACAATTGCATAAGTGTTTGGTTAAGTTTTACTAAAAGTCAAACTCGGTCAAGTCGAAGTCAACGAAAAAGTCAACACATTCGAGTCGGGTTCCGAACTATTTTTCTGAGGTTTTTAATCATATATAAGCATGTTAGAACAAGTTACATGTAAATCGGAGGTGCGTAGCATAGTAAACATTTTTCGTTAAATTGAAAAGTTGATCAGTCCCCGGACAGGGTAAATGCCGCGCCGCGGTAATAGGGGTCGCGCCGTGCCAATTGGCGTGGCCTAGTGCCTGGTCTGTCTCAAATGTTTGAGTCTCAACCAAACTTCAATTTAACACAACTAACGAACCGTATACATCCAAATCAAGTATCTTATATCGTTGGAAAGGTATTTTGACAAGGAATACAACTAACCACATTTCATCAAACAAAAACATCATTTTCAATAACTGAGTTCCCGTCGAATGATCATTTAAAGCTCGTTATCAAAGTTTCAAGTTCATGAAACGCATTTTAAGATTCGGGAATCCAACTCACAAATAAGATATGCCGTTTTGAAGGTAATGAAACATACATTACAACTAAACACTTACTAATAATATTTCATGGCATTCAAAGCATCAAAAGTTCATTTTAAAGGCTATCAAACCCTAACCAAGAATCACAAAATCAATAATCATGTTAGTGATGTTTTCCAAATCAACCTACACATCAAATTGAAGCTAATGATGCTAGTAACACTTTTAATACATGAACTTTAACATTTAAACAACATTAACTCATCCAAAATCAAAGATTAAGCACACCCATTTCATGTTCATGCTAGTTACTCCAAAAACAACAAATCGAGCAAACAAAACATATATTCATGTTATACTTGAGCCATAGACACTAATTGACATCATTTCAAGTATATAAAACTAATTTAGAGAAAACTAGTGTTTTTAGAAAGTTACCCAAACTTGATGAAATTGGTACCAAAATGTAGAGGATGAAGAGAGGATCACGAAAATGTAATTTGTTTTGCTGTTTGCTTCTTGATTCGGATTTGGATGATGATTTAGTGAAATGGGTGTTTGAGTTCAAAAATGGAAGAGAGAAAAGAGAGAAGAGATGAGGAGGTTGAATGAGTGGTGGGGATGAATGGTTGACTAGTTGACCTAGTCAACTAGTTTGTCCCCTAGCCAATTTTGGTCCCTCAAGTTTTAAAGCTGGTGCGGGAATTAACCAAACGAATATTTTTAAAGAAAAAATGCTCGAGTAAACGAGTGATGTTATAATTAAATAACGGGAATATTATGAACGTTAGTCAACGGAAACTACGAATTTAAATAACGAAAGATATTATTTAAAAAAAACACAGTGTTAAAAATAAATTTAACGGAAAAATGCGGAATGTTACATATTCCTCATATAGAAATACCATAAATGCTACCCTAAATCCGTTCTTACCAAGGATAAGTAACGTAAAATATATTATATTCTAAGTAAAATATGAGTTACCAAATAGAAATCGTTACCCGATACGAAGAACTATCAATAAAATTCATATTAACCCAAACAGTATGTATCATTTCGTGAGTGATACTGATAAGTAAGTCCATGAGTACGATTATTACAATTCATATTCTTGTATTGTACTTTGACATATCATCTAGTGTTATTACTGACCAAAACGTTGTTGAAATAAGACTAAACAAACTTATGATTTGAGCTAAAAAGCGTAATCAACAATCTTATACATAATGAGATTACCCTTATCACTTGTTAGCAAGAGTTCCAAATGGCAATAGAAGCACGATGCAAACTATGAACACGAGAACAAATAATGGTATTATTAGTCGAGTGAGGAGTTGCTCAAAAGCAGTGGGTATTCGAGTAAAGCTACAAAATAATTTGATAAGTACGATGTGAACACTTGCTTAAATTTGTTGTGACTGTCACTATAGAAGGGTGAAAGGGGTCCTTACAAGTTACCACCCACCCCCTTCGAGGCTAAAGGAGGCATCCCTTAGGGGGGCCAGGCTGTTGAATTCCCTAATTGAAATCATAATCATTATTGAATTTATCATTAGACGATAGGGATGGCAAAAAATCCCGAACCCGACGGGAAAAACCAAAACCCGACATAATTGGGCCGGGTCTGGTCCGGGTCTACGGGTCTCGGGCCGGGTATGGGATTGATTTTCAAAAAATATCCGGGTTCGGGTTCGGGTCTGGGTTTAAATAAAGACCCGTCTACCCGGCCCGTTTACCCGGACCGTATACCCGCATAATATAAAAGAAAATACATGAACTATTCTAGTAATATATAATCAATACACTTACAACATAGAACCAAAAAAATGCAACATAATAATAATTTTGATGTGCAGCCATAAAGGTAATAATCAAAGTAGGCACTTTCAATTTTTTGAATGAAGAATAAACTAACGTTGTCTGTTAGTTATTTGAGAATTAGTATGGGACAGGGTGTTCATGACTACATTTTTGTTTTGAATAATTAATGCACTATCCATCACTTCACCTTCATATATTCATATATCAAACTTAAACACACAGCAAGACATATCTTCATGTATACTATTGACGGTAACAAAATGAAGTTCCATTTTGTCACCTGATTACACCACAAGTGTGTCTCATTAAGTACGGGATAAAACATGACTTCCATTGATGAGCTTTCATTAGTCTCTAGTATCAATACAGTGACTTTTTCTTTCATTTTATTATAGTAAACGGGTACCCGTTTACCCGCGGGTAAACCCGTTTACCCGCTAGTTAGTAAACCCGTTTACCCGTCGGGTATTTGGTCCGGGTTTGGGACTAGTTTTTCTTATCGGGTCCGGGTCTGGGATTACTCTAACCCGGCCCAAACCCGGCCCGATGCCATCCCTATTAGACGATAACCACAAAACTAAGACCCTTCACAAAACACTAGCCTACAACTACCTGTGCTACAATCAGATCTCCAACAAGAAGATATTCGTTTGGTTCAGCCCGGAAGATGAGACCGGAAAATAAGGATTCCGGTGAAAAAGCACAAGGCGATGAGCAAAAAGAAAACCTGCGGCCTAAGTTACCACCAAGAGCCACCACCACCCAATACAGAATATACGGAGGACTACCACCACAGGGAATAACCACCAAAAGCCGCTGCTAAAGTGAAAATCAGGTGGGAACAGGAAGCCATAAAACACCCAATCCTGCGAGAAACTGAGAAAGCGAACCACAATAACAACCTCACACACGAAACGACGGTGGAAAGAAGCATTTACAGTCGGAGAACCTCACAAATGCCAAAAAATTCGAAAGTAAAAGAACCCAGCGAGAAGCTTAGTAACCAAACCACTTTCACTAAAGCCACACACGAGCATGATGGTGGAGAAAGGAAACGTCAAAAAACGAAGAGAAAGTTGGACCACCAGCGAGATTCCGGTGGTTAGAGGAAGAGTACTCTCATTGGAGAACTACCAAACAAAAGAGAAAGTTAGTTGTTTGTTTTATGAATAGTCTCTTACGGTTGCTATGTTATTGCAATAGACCAGTTAAATGGAGCTTTAGGATGGAGAGTTGTAAAAGTGAGAAAGATACACGAAAATTAAGGGAGCATATGAGAGAGTGTAAGATTAATGTGCAAGGTACAACATATAACTATATGGCTAAATTCATTTGAGCCTTTGGGGTCACACATATACACACCTAGACGTCAAATAAAATATATATATGATGTATATATATTATCCGAGTAACAAAATAAATTTAAATACTTAAATTATAAATTAATTACTTCTTGCAATTAATTAGATAATTAATTAATATTAATTAATAATTAAATATAATAAAAGAAAAATGAATTTTGAATGGTGGTTGGAGAATGACTTTGAATGGTGGTTGGAGAATGTTAGATAGAATAAAAACTTCAAAAATAATTACTCCGTATTTTATAGCTAGACTTAGAGATATATAAAAGACAAAAAAAAAAGAGGAATAAAAAAGTCTATATATGTTAGTCACCAAAAACACAAGTCGATTGCTATTGTTATATGCTTTTCTCTGTTACACGAAAATCAAAACCATCATCATCTTCTTAAAACCTTTTTCGATAAAGAGTATTATTATTTATTTAGTGTTTATTTATATAATATATGATTATATTAATAATACGTTACTCAGATTTGGACTAGCATCCATTGGCATTGTCTGAAAGTGTAGTGGACTATCCAAAGAGAAGGTCATACCCTTTGATCGTAGGTTTCTCTCCGTTCATCATTTTCTTCAAGAAAGGTATACCGTTAACTCTTCTTGTGAATTTATATTTTGACAATTATTAGTGGTGTAACTGGATCTCATTGGAATAAATTAATCGTGTGCATGTTTCATTAAATATATGAATATTTAATTTTGTAAATGTTTTTATGAAATAATAAAAGATTATTATTTTAACTATCCGCTGCGTTAATCTGAATTGTTAAAAGTACACACGATTTTTCAATCGTGGTATCAGAGCCGCTTTTACACCATCTTAATTGTCGCATAATTTTCTTTAGATTTAGCTTTGTGGTGAATTAGTAAGAGTCAAAACCTTTATGGTTTTGAGAGTCAACTTTGTTGATTACCTCATGATGCACGAATAAGATCTGAAAAAAATCACTCTTATAAATTTTGAATTTAATTTTTATGGCTTGAATAATTGTTGTTTATTTCATTCCATGATTGTACACATGCATTGTAACCATGGACAAGCCATATGTAGGTTTTAATAATGTAGTTTTTAAAATTGTGATTGCACACATAGCTCATAATGCCCCGACCTATGTATGATTATTGTGATTGTTGATTACGGTAATATTAAGTCATATTATTTATTAGAAAGGCCATTTTGAAGCCAAAGTTGTATTATATTTATTTTTTAATTTTCATAGTATTGTATTTAAGTATATTCTAAATTGTAAAAGTACTAGATTAGTTGTATTTTTCAATTTTAAATATATGTAATAGGATGAAGATTAATGATAAAGATGCAACGTGGATTTTGACTTAGAAGATGGCGAACAGGTCAAGTTTACAACAATGGCGTTTGTCAAGTTTTCACTTGATTCCTGAATTAAGTGGGAGCTATGATATTACCCTTAGTTTGACCTCTTGATCCCATGTCGGCTCATGGGATCAAGCATAGGATTTTTGGGCTAGGCTATGTGTGTGTGATGCATGGTATGGTTGTGTTTTATTTTTACGCATTTATATTTAATTGTTAATTATAATGTATGCTAAATGTTTTTGATGAAAACATCAAATAAAACTTGTAACGAGTTTCAAAGGTTAAAATTGATGATTTTAAAAAGTTAAACTCTAACGAGTTTAAAGTTAAATATTTTTTTTTGAAACTCAAATAATATATATAGGCGACATCTTTTAAAAATATTTTAAAATGATACACAATGTGTATTTGTTATTTTTTTATATAAAATAAAATTACAAACTAGATGCATAAGCACGATCGACATATATATAATTGGTTAAAATGGTTTTTAACAAATAGTGCAGCGAATCTTGTGTGCATGCATTATTCGTTAACACAAACAATTTTAAAATACCCGTCAAATTTAAGTCATGCCATCCAATGAGATTGCAAACACTCCTCGTTATTTTTTGGTTACGGTGAGACCTAATTGAATTATAGCCACGAGGTGGTTTTTTAGTTACGAGTGAGACTAGGCTGAATTTCCACTGTTTTCAAATTGGACGACTTAATCGTATTCACGGTGAGATCTGAGTTCGAGGCAAGGATGGGACAAACATGCCAATAGATAATAGTGGTTTGTTAGACTACACATATCTCAAGGTCCCATAAAGATCTAAGAGTTGCACATGTGATGCAATTGGTACTCGCTACCTACCAATAGACTCCATAACTGCAAGCTGATCAACAGATGTGGCTATGGAACCTCTATGTGGATCTTAGGCTTTCGTAAATTAATTGTTTTTAAAAAATATTATAAAAACTTGGGTAGTTAATTTATTAAAGCTCAATATCGAAAATACTAAATTGAATCTTATATCTGTTGTAGATGTCAAATAATCAAAATGTAAACCAAAACACACTTCCTTCTTTGTTGAAGAAGGATAAACTCAATGTTCAAACTTCCTAGACTGGCACTGCAACATGAGAATTGTTCTCAAGCATAATTAGAAGTTGAATAAAGTTTAGAACCCATATCCTTTCTTCCTGTTGTGGTAGTTGCTGCTGCTCAGCAAAATGATTATCGATTGTTGTTCGATGATCAGGAAGAAATAGGATTGAAGGGTGAAAAAGAATAAGCCGAATACTTTGTGGAAGGAAAATGACAAATCATTTGCTAGGAAAAATATTCCACCTTCCAAGAAGGAAAGCCCAACAAAAGATGCCGAATATTTCCATTGTGGAAAGGTTGGCAATTGGAGAAGGAAGTTGTCCTATCTTCCAATCTGAGCTGAGAAAAGGCAACGCTGGTGAGACTATCAAATCAGGTATATTTCATATATAGTTATGTACTTCTTCTAGTGATTCCTAGATCTTTGTTAACTGGTTGTGGCCTTCACACCTGTAACAATATGAAGGGAATGAGAAGAAGTAATAGACTGAAGAAAGACACACTGGATTGCAAGTAGGAAAGGGGGATCAAGCTTTTGTTAAAGCTATTAGTACGTCTGAACTTACTTCTCTAAGTGGTCTTATTGTTTTGTTGAAACAATAGCATTATGCTCTCAATACTGCGAGCGACATAGTTTGAAAGATGTTAGTTTTGAACTTGCATTTACACACTTAGGTATTTCAGTTTCTAAGGATAATATATTTATCTTAATACCTATCCACGTGATGGTATTTTTGAAATTGATATGCATAGTGTAATTTCAAATGAGAATTCTGTGTATACCTACATCGCCAAAGTCTTCAAGCGAGAATTGAATAAGACCTATCTATGACATTGTCATATTGGTCATATAAACAAACAAAGCATTTCAAAACTCCAATCTAATAGACTTTTGGAATCAATTGACTCTGAGTCATTTGATGTATGCGAGTCATGTTTATGTAAAAAGATGACAAATGCTTCTTTCTCCGATTTAGGTAAAAGAGCTAAAGATCTTTTAGGACTAATACATACTGTTGTATGTAGCCCTTTAAGAACAATGTATAGATTTAGTTAATTTTACTTCATTACATTTACTGATGAGTACAGTAGCTATGATTATGTTCACTTGCTGAAACATAAACATAAAGCTATTTTAACATTCAAAAGTATTCCAAAATGAAGTAGATAATCAGCTTGGAAGGACTATTAAAGCACTTCGCTCTGATGGAGTAAGTAAGTTTACGAGTCAAGAGTTTTTTGGACCACCTAAAGAATTGTGGGATTGTCTCATAGTTCACTCTACCTTACACACCACAACACGATAGTGTGTCTGAGTAAGAGGAATCGAACTTTACTTGATATAGTTTGATTTATGATGAGTCTGATTTCTCTACTACCGTCTTTTAAGGATATGCATGAGAGTCTGCTGCAAGCATACTCACTGTGATTCCAACTATGAAGGTAGAAAAGACACCATATGAGTTATGGCATGGGAAGAATCCCAAGTTGTCTTATCTGAAAGTCTGGGGTTGTAAAGCATACGTGAAGCATGACACTTCAAACAAATTAGAACCCAGAACTATCTAATGTTACTTTATACGATACATAAAGGAAACAATGGGTTACTAATTTTACTACCAAGCTGAAGACAACGTGTTTTCTGCTCGGTCTGCTGAATTCCTGAAAAGAGATCTTCTCTTACAAGAAGTCAGTGGGAGTAAAGTAGATCTTGAGGAAATTTAAGAATCACAAAGTAACATACCTTCTGAAGGGACTAGCCAACTGCACATTGAAGCTGAACACACTGTTGGTAAGTCAGAACGTGTTGCACCTATACTTCGTAGATCTAGTAGAATTTCTCACCAACCTGAGAGGTTAAATCTTCTGATTAATTCAGATGAACCTCATCTAGGGGATTATGATGAACCCTCTAGCTACGGTGAAGCCATGTCAGATCAAGAATCTTATAAATGGTAGGATGCTATGAAGGCAGAGATGCAGTCCATGAAAGATAATCAAGTATGGGACTTGATTGATCTTCCACCCAATTGCAAGACAGTGGGGAGTAAATAGGTCTTCAAAAAGAAGGCTGACATGGACGGTAATGTAAATACTTTTAAGGCTCGGTTGGTGGCAAAAGGTTATGCTCAAACTCAAGGAATTGATTATGATGAAACTTTTTCACCAGTCGCTAGCATTAAATCAATTAGGATACTTATTCCCATAGCTCATTTCATGATTATGAAATATGGCAAATGGATGTCAAGACCGCTTTCCTAAATGGCAACCTAAGCGAGGACGTATATATGGTTCAGCCGAAAGGGTTTGTGAATCCTAAGCATCATACTAAAGTATGCAAGCTTCTAAAATCCATTTATGGATTAAAGCAAGCATCCAGGAGCTGGAATCTAAAGTTTGATCAGAAAATCAAAGAGTTTAGTTTTTCTCAAAACCAAGATGAGCCCTGTGTTTACATTAGAGCTAGTGGGAGCAAAGTTGTCTTCTTGATCTTATATGTTTATGACATACTACTTATTGGAAATGATATTCCAACTTTGCAAGATGTCAAATCTTGGCTTGTAAAATGTTTTGCCATGAAAGATCTTGGAGAAGCTATAAAATGACCCGTCCTAATCCACCTAGTTGCGATGATCGACTCCAATTAATGTCCTTAAAATGAGCAAAATGCACAGCGGAAGACTTAATTCGTACCTGAGAATAAACATGCTTAAAAGTGTCAACCAAAAGGTTGGTGAGTTCATAGGTTTATCATAACAATCATTTCAATATATTAATAGACCATAAGATTTCCGTTTATAAATATATATACACTCGCAAGTGTACAGAAGTATTCTATAAGTTGTAGGCACCCGGTAACAAGCCTTAACGTTCATGTTTTACCCTCTGAAGTACACCAGATCAGGTGTGTTTAAAATAACCTCGAAGTACTAAAGCATCCCATAGTCAGGATGGGGTTTGTCAGGCCCAATAGATCTATCTTTAGGATTCGCGCCTACCGTACATAGACAAGTAGTTTAATGTTACCAAGCTAAGGGTATATTTCTGGTTTAAACCCACGTAGAATTAGTTTTAGTACCTGTGCCTATTTCGTAAAACCTTTATAAAAACAGCGCATGTATTCTCATTCCCAAAAATATATATAAAAAGGAGCAAATGAAACTCACCATACTGTATTTCGTAGTAAAAAAATACATTTAACGTCATTGAACAAGTGCAAAGTTGGCCTCGGATTCCCGAACGTATCAATATTGAGATTCAATATTGCAGGAAAGGTGCGTAGATGCAACGGAGATAATAAACACTAAATTGACCTCATGAGCATACCCATGAACCATACCCATCACCTCCATAGCTATAACCCATAATTTCCTTAGCCCTACCCTACTCGAATAACATATTTGAAATAATTTGCCCATAACCTCGTCGTAGTATTTTATGTATAATACTAATAATAATTACTCCTAATATTACTAATAATAATTATATGATTAATAATAATAATAATAATAATAATAAGAGAGGGAGTAATACATCAGTGTTATGTGTGTGTGTATGAGTAAAGAACCCGTTCTATTTATAAATGTGTGCAGCATTTTGACATGGAGTCTCTTTGTTTAATTCATGCAATCGCATAAAAAATGGGGATCCAGCTCACAATTGACCAACCAAAGCTGCCGACACACTATTATTTACATATAGTACGTATTAGATTTATTTATATATTATTTAATATATAATATATTTAATCTTTAGAATTAATTAAATATTATATTATATTTACGTTAATGATAAAAATATAATTTTTACAAAAATGACTCGTACGTTGTCACTCGACTCATGTACCACTTTCGGTTTTTCGAGCGCACTTTCGTATGATTAGAAAACTAGCCTTTTACATTACGCGACGTGTACCCTTATAAATAAATTAACTTACTCATCAATAAATTACCTTATAAAAATGTAACTTTATAAAATTGAACGTTGTGGTCATTTGCTTCTATAAACCAGTGGCTCGTTGTTTGTCAAAATATTTTATTTTAAATCAGGACGTTTATGACTAAGTTATATATATATATATATATATATTTGGAAATATAGGTTTGTATTCAAAATCTTTATTTAATAATCTAACATCTGGTTTTTCAAAACTATTTATATTTCAAATTTTATTTTTATTTCGCTTAAGAAAGTAATTTAACGCGTAACGTTTTCAAGTTATAATATATACACATATTCATATATAATCATTTACGTTCATTTAATGGTTCGCGAATCACTGGAATTTGGTCGAGGTTAAATGAATGTATGAACATAGTTTAAAATGTTTGAAATTTAACTTAACAAACTTTGCTTATCGTGTCGGAATAATATGAAGATTAAAGTTTAAATTTGGTCGGAAATTCCCGGGTCGTCACAAGCTAAGTATATTCTAGGAATCGGGATCTATAGAAATAGATCCAAAAGGCTTATTGGTTTGAGTCAAAGTACATACATTGACAAAATCTTACGAAGATGTAACATGCAAAACTCCAAGCACGGAGCATTGCCCATGCAAAGGGGCATAACCTTGAGCAAGTCTCAAAGTCCTATCACACCCGATGAGATAAGATGAATGAAATGTGTTCCGTATGCTTCGGCTATAGGATCCATTATGTATGTCATGTTATGTACTAGACCTGATGTCTCGTTAGCCTTAAGTTTGACGAGTCATTATCAACAGAATCCAGGTGATGAACATTGGATTACTGTTAAGAGCATTCTTAAATATTTGCGAAGAACTAAAGATATGTTCTTGGTTTACGGTGGTTTGGAAGAAGAGTTAAGTATTAAGTTTTATACTGATTCTAGTTTCCAAACTGATCAAGATGATTCTCGATCCAGTCACGTTGTTTCTTTGTCATGATGGGCAAGACAGTTGATTGGAAGAGCTCTAGGCAGATCACTATTGAACAATCTACAACAAAAGCAGAATACATTGTTGACTGAGAAGCTGCTCAGAAAGCTGTCTGAATAAGGAAGTTTGTTGTTATACTCAGAGTAGTACACAACATTTAATCTTCTATAATATGTACTGTGATAGTTCAAGTGTTAATATACTTTTGAAAGAATCACATGTACGTAAAAGTATCTGGCACATTCTTCAAAAGTTTGACTACATTCATTAAGTCATTAAGAGGAATGATATTAGCATTCTTAAAGGTTCATACAGATGATAATGTGGCTGATCCGTTCACGAAGCCCATGACACACAACAAGCATGATGATCATGCTAGTAGTATTGGACTTCGTTATGCTGCTGATCTTTTTAATTTGTAATTTAGTATTTGAATATTTTTGGAACATTAAGTAGTTTTATCTTAATGAATTGATATATAGTTGGTATGATCGTTTTCATTTATATCACTGTGTTCTATATTAGCATGTTTAATCCATGAATAATTGTTGATTATTCAAAATCTCCATAATCGGTCATGTTATGGGAATAACATGAATTAAGATTAATGTGAAATTTTGGTTATATTCATTGATGATGAATAGTTAACTTGTTGAGACCAAAATTCATATGTATTCATTGATGATGAATATTGGAATGACCCAACCATGAGATGTCACTACATGGATCGTAGTCAGTAGTGAATCTTTTAGTGATTATGTCTTTATGTCCTTAAACTTGAGATGCACGCCCGTCTTGATGAGTGTAGCCTTGTACTTTGATATGGTTAAACGCTGTCCTGAATAAGGCTGTTATAAAGGCCATGATTGAGTATAATGTAAAGCTCGTGATAGACATTTGTATGCAATATAGGATTTGTTCCTCTAAAATGTTTGGAGTTAGATACTTTTTGAGCTCCTCAATGAATGAATAAGACATCTATGTGGCCGCACCCAGATGTAATTAAGATGATACTTAATTAATTTGGTGATCTAATTCAGTTCTAAGATCGAGAAACAAAATTGTTAAACAAATGAGAATGACCGATGATCCATATCTCAAGTTTAACTAAAGTATCTGAAACAAAGGGACAAATGACATTTAACACTTACTATATGCAGTTTTGAGAAACTACCCTCACGTGAATTTAGGGACAATGGCCTGTTGCTAGACGGTATCCATTGTTTGTATAGTTATTTGTTGTTGTACCATGCACAAGTGGGAGTCTGTAAGATTAATGTGCAAGGTACACCATATAACTATATGAGTAAATTCATTTGAGCCTTTGGGGTCACACATATACATACCTAGACGTCAAATAAAATATATATATGATGTATATATATTATCCGAGTAACGAAATAAATTTGAATACTTAAATTATAAATTAATTGCTTCTTGCAATTAATTAGATGATTAATTAATATTAATTAATAATTAAATATAATAAAAGAAAAATGGATTTTGAATGGTGGTTGGAGAATGACTTTGAATGGTGGTTGGAGAATGTTAGATAGAATAAAAACTTCAAAAATAATTACTCCGTATTTTATAGCTAGACTTAGAGATATATAAAAGACAAAAAAAAAAAAAAAAAGGAATCAAAAAGTCTATATATGTTAGTCACCAAAAACACAAGTCGATTGCTATTGTTATCTGCTTTTCTGTGTCACACGAAAATCAAAACCATCATCATCTTCTTAAAACCTTTTTCGATAAAGAGTATTATTATTTATTTAGTGTTTATTAATATAATATATGATTATATTAATAATACGTTACTCGAATTTGGACTAGCATCCATTGGCATTGTCTGAAAGTTTAGTAGACTATCCAAAGACACGGTCATACCCTTTGATCGTAGGTTTCTCTCTGTTCATCAGTTTCTTCAAGAAAGGTATACCGTTAACTCTTCTTGTGAATTTATATTTTGACAATTATTAGTGGTGTAACTGGATCTCATTGGGATAAATTAATCGTGTGCATGTTTCATTAAATATATGAATATTTAATCTTGTAATGTTTTTATGAAATAATAAAAGATTATTATTTTAACTATCCGCTGCGTTAATCTGAATTGTTAAAAGTACACACGATTTTTCAACAGAGAGAACATGTACGAGTTAGACTACTTCTTAGAGTAGTGTATATGGGCATTGAAGCCTACATGGAAATGGACACTACTCCCTATGGGGCGTGTTATTGAAGAAAAAAAAACTGAGAATAGGTTTTTTCAACGAATATTATAAAGGACTATAGTTATGCATTGGTTGAGTTTTGTTTATTTAATTGTATTTATATTTTTACGCAACTACTAATCATATTACCACATCTTTTTCATGACATATGCATTTTTTTAGTCATACAGATCTTTTCACAACACTTCGCATATCACTACTATAGAAACATCGTTCTCACATATATGTTACATCAGTACAATTCTCCTTACAAACTATACAACACTCACATGAATCCCTTCAACACAGGAAATGGTCTTATTGGCTTAGAGGATTTGTAAATTATTTTGGGTCTTTTGGAGGGGAATTGTGTCTGTGTCTACGAGCTTGACAAATTATCAATATGACGGGGTATCCAAGTAATGAATAAAATATGAAAAAAAATCTAATAACAACCTTAGGGTTATTTTTAGGAAATAAATTGTGTAAAAAATGGCTATACTTTTTATTGGTTAATTCTAGATGATGATTATTTATTTCAATTGTAAAAGAAAATATTGTTTGTTTCTTTAACAAAAAATAATAAACTATATATAGAACGTCGGTGTTTCACAAAAAGTGAAACAACCTTTCAAAAACAAGATACACAAATCGATTTGGACACCGCCTCACCCAAAAGAAACAAACGAACTAGACAAAGCACCAAACAAACAAAGGCTATCTTGAGGCGAGCCGACACCAACCGAAACAATCAAACAAACACCAACTAAACTTAATGACTTAACTACTTAAAACAAGACAAATAAAACAACCAACACAAGGAAGCAACTACTAAAACAACACCAAGCAAACACACTAGCCTAACGAGCCACAACCCATACACTAAACCAACCAACAACATAGTAACTTGATGTCAAGTTAATATTTTTGCATCGAAAATAATGTATGTACTAATTTTTTAATGATAATTTTTAGAGTTGTTATCTTAAAAATTTATAATTAAATACTAATTTTAATTGTTAATTAATTTAATTAATTAATTAATTTATTATATTATCACTATATACATTAAAAGAGAGTCTCGATTAGCTAATAAATGTTTTCAAAACCCCCTTAATTACCATTAGATTAGAAAATTACATTATAATACCCTTTGATCCAACGGTCCTTAATCATCCCCTAAAAAAATTAGCTAATAAATCACATTAGCTAAGTTATTTATCCATAATACCCTTCAAATTAAAATAAACACCGGAGCTTCTTTGAAAATTAGGGGTTTTAAACATTGTCAGTTTATTTGACACCCTTCAACCCTAGCTCTCCATACGTAATTCGTTAAGTAATTCGTTGATACCGTCATCAGTACAGTCGTGGGATTTGGTGGTGAATTAAGGTATAGTTACATCAGCGATAGATTCATACAGCAAAAAGTAATTCCATGTTCATCTACTTCTCTTGCTCGCGCCGAAATTCAACCACAGGTGATAGGTAATTATTTGTTCCAATTCGTCTACTTCATCTCTTGGTTTTGCTGTTTTGCACCATACTTTAGTAACATATTAATCTTTCAATGGACAAAATCACAGGTACCATGTTTATGTTTATATAGTATAGGTATGATTATATCCATTTTTTAGTTCCGGTTTATTTTTTATGAATTCGTTATACTCCGTAATAATTTGTAATCGTATGTTTGGATTTTCATTTTTCTGTTTGTAATTAGTGATTACTTTTATGTTTTGAACTAAGGGTGTTGGTGTTTATATTCTGTTATATTTGTTCATCAATTGGTGTTTTTTGGTTTAATTTTGAATTTTTATAATAACATGTTTTATTATCTGATTTTTATCTTTTTTTTTTAGTTTGGCAGTTGATCCAACAACTTCTGTCTATTTGCAAGTGTTGTTTCCGTCTATTAGCAACTTTGATGTATGGTAGATCATGGTTTTACACGAATCCAGGTTACAAGGTATAATTTCATTAGAATTTAGGGTTTTCCGTTTGTAACGATTAATAATAATCTGCTACCGCTAAAAATTGAATTGTTTATTCATTATGATTTTATAGCTCTCGAACAAGTAAAGAAGAAGGTTATGCGTGTGAAATGGCTAAACGTCAGTTAGCTACCAATGGTCCAAAAGTGCAGCTGTTGACCAATCACTTCAAAGTCAACGTCTCAAATGTTGATGGCCACTTCTTTCATTACAGTGTATGTATCATTCTAATCCATTCAATGTTTATTCAAAATTAATGTGACTCAGAATGCTTCTTTTTTAAACTTTACCTAATTGATATTGAGCTGCTATCCCTGATGATAAACAGGTCGAATTTGAACATCTTTTAGGTATCAATCAATTCTTATACCAAGTCAAGTTAATGTATAGGGTGATTCAATTTTATATATCAAAATCGCTAAATTATTAACGGCTTGTGTGTATACAAATAGGTTGTATTACCTCCAGCTGATGGTGTATACAAATTACCTTTGCTGCTACTTCTTAAGATTACTAGGTTTGTTTTATGTTTAGAAGAAACCAAGTTATTGGGTTTGTGTATAATTGTTTAGCACGTTCACATTTCACACCTGGTTAAATGCACATTTATAAATTATTGTATCTGAAATTTCTATGGTTTATCGATCAATCGATGACAGGGTTTATCAATGACTATGATTTTATAAGAGTAGTTGGTTGTGCAACAAAATTATTTGTTCTTTTTTATTTTTGATAAGAGTAACTATTATAATGATTGTAGGTGATATGTTGGGATGTAATGAAAAATGGGTTCTATGTTATCACAGTTGCGAAGACATCGATGGATCATTATCAGACGGTAACACCAACTTCTTTTCTAAATTAATTTTGACCCGTATACTCGATCAGGTGGGTTGATTTAGGATTTGTTTGATCTCTTAGCCTTTTGTGGGTGGAAAATAAATTGAATTTTTGTTTACCTTTTATGCATGCTATCTACGAATTCATGTTTTATAATCATGCTCAACACATTCGTTGTGTATGAAACTGGTATTGAAAATGTAACATGGGTTAGATTTGTTGTTCATATTTCATGTAATGAAATATGAAATACAACATATAGATAAACCATGTACAAAGGGAGACTATCAACCATGTACAACATATGAAAGTTGTTTCAAGCAGGAAGAATCCAGCGATGGTGCACATGGGTCTCGGCTCGCGAGCACTAATTGAAAGATCACTCTGAGCTTCTGCATCATAACACCTAGGTTTTTCTCAGGTCATCGTCTTCTCATTTGTATCATTTACCTTCTACCATTGTGGTGAAGATTATCGGGCCACATACACAAATATGAGATGCTTCAGTTAGCATATACAAGTATGAGAATCAACCCCATTCGTCGATTTAATTACTTGTGTAACTCGGTGGATATGGAGAGATATGTGAACGGGACCAGATGCTGATTTAGAAGTCGAGCAATGGAATTGTGTGCATACGTTCATATTTTTAATAACAATATACAGGTAACAATATACCTATATTTCTATTAATATTCGATCTACATGTGTTATTTACCTATTCATTTATTTGTATGCAATAGGACATATGTTGATCCATCCATTCGGGGCTCGGATTGCAATTTTAGTCCTTGTAGCGGCTTCAAGTGTTAAAGCTGTTGTTCATAGGCTTGGAGGATCTTGTGGAAAAGGTCCGTATCCAAACAAAAGAATCTTTATAAACAAAAATAATATAATTTTAAATATCTTCTATATGTCGTTTGCCTGATATCTTCACCAGATTCGTTTTTAATTGTAACAACCCTCACTTTTCGACTTCTAAATTTACTGAATTAACCCTAGGGTTATATGTCTAACTATATGTATTAAGGGTTGTTATATACAATTAAATATTGACCGAATAGTAATTTTTAGTCAACAATGTACGCTTAAATAAATAATATATTATTAATTTATATAATTTGACATAATTTGACATAATTTAACTAAGTATATAAACTTTGTATCACTTTTATTATTTAGCTAATGTATTATATATTTAACTATATAATAAATCTAATTATATATAAATGTAATAATATTTACAAACTTACTAAAACTATAGTTTAATAATTAAAATCATAATTATTATTAAAAATACAAAATACCGAATTATTTATTATTTTTATGCAAAATTTGTATTTATTAATTAAATAAAAAAAATATAAAAAAAAATAAAATAAAATATTATTGACAAATATTCTTGGAAAAACATTAAATTAATTTGTTTATTTATATAAAAAAATCCTTAAAATAAATGAAAAAATAAATAAATAAATAAATAAATAAATAAATTACTTTTTAATTAAAAATTGTAATAGAAAAACTACTTTTATTATTTTATTTTGTGCATTATCCCATGACCTAACATTTAATACTTTTTAATTTTAAAATCCCATTAAGAATTAAAATATTTCTTTTTTTTTAATTATTTTATTCTTTTTACCTAATTTTTTCAAGTATAAATACCCCTCATTTCTCATTCAAACTCACACCAAAATTTCTCTCATTCTCTCTTTGAAGAATTACTACTAGTAAGTATTCTTTTCTTACTTTTTATTTTTTTTACTTTTTACTTTTTACTTTTTACTTTTTACTTCGGTTATTATTTTTACCGAAACATGTAAATAATATTATAAATTATATGCAATTAAAAATAAAATAAATAACATGTATACACTATTACTATTACTAGCACCTATAACCTACTACTTATATTGTAACATAAAAACATTTTGGGATATGTATTAGAGATGTATAGATCTTCGAACTTTCTTGACGAATAGTTTCTATGAGATTCTAGGCAGAGGGTTTGGATTTCCGATTTAAAGGGTCCTATGGCTCAAGCCCCTAGATCTAAATTAGCCATTCGAAGGGAAATGGGTGATTGGAAGCTTATCTAATACGGCAAGTATCCTAAAATGGAAAACACTGATAAAAGTAGAAACTCTCTAGTCATATAAACTTAGTAAAATAAGAAACTTTATAAAAATGGAAACTTTATAAAAATAGTAACTTACTAGGAATAAAAACTTAGTAAAACAAACTATACTTAAACACATACTTAAACTTAAACATGGGCAAAACACTTAACTACTCTTAAATGTCAATAGGTTGACTTTCCTGCTCACTCGTTCAACTCTTTATTCCGAGGAATAACTCTCTCTCTACTTACTAAGGTGAATTAATAGCCCCTCTTTATTGCTAGCAAACTTACTTACTTTACTTGGGGTGAGACACATGCTGTTTTTACTTTTTTACACTTTAGACACAAGTACCAAACTGTTAAACTATGCTATACCCGGCTATGTCCGACTAAGTCCCTACAGTGATATTTTTAATTGCTGCGGCATGCTTAATTATTAGGGGTAGGCCTATCGGGAGTAACGTCCCCCATACATTTGACCAAGTCATTGTATTACTTAATAATGAAATTAAACCGACAAGGACATACACAACTTGTCATGGGGCAAACTTGAACGTTTAGTCTAAATATCACGCATTGGCATAACTTTTTGATCCTGCAGGAGATCAGCTTTACAAACTAAATCTTGTGGTCTAAAACAACGACAAACTTTTTGTTAAACCTATGAACTTCACTCAACCTTTTTGGTTGACACTTTAGCATGTTTTGTCTCAGGTGCTGTTTGATTCAAGCTCTTATACTTACTGCTTATGTGATACTACTTGGACATAGGATCAAGAGATATCGCATTTATTACTTCTGCATGTGAACATTTACGATATTGTTATTCCTGTCATTCTAACGACATTTCATTTTCCGCTGCGTACTCATTAAAGTTAAATTCATCATTTAGTATTGTTCTCGTTTATTATAATATGTTGGTATGTTTTGATATTAGTGACGTTCCTTCCAGACCCTATTGGGAGGACGTTACAGATTGGTATCAGAGCATAACCAGGCTGTTATAGAGAACCAGAATTGCATTTTTGTGTGTGCCTTATGGGTTAGCTAGGGTGCCTTAGCAATCTAGGAAACTATTACCTTTCCTGCCATAGACTTTAATACACTTAACAAGGCAAGCCCAAGTGTTAACAAGCCTAACAAGGCAACTCACAACCCTACTACCGAATTAGGTGTTGGACACTCTGAAACATTAAGACCTGTTCAAAGTCCTTCTTACAGTCCTGCTTCACCAAACTATAGTCCAGATACACTACCTGCTTATCCTGAACTTCACCCAACTCAAGGATCTGAAAGCGAAGGAGAAAGCTGAAATGTCCCGTTCTTATTGATTAAAAACGTTCCATATTAATTGATTTCGTTGCGAGGTTTTGACCTCTATATGAGACGTTTTTCAAAGACTGCATTCATTTTTAAAACAAACCATAACCTTTATTTCATAAATAAAGGTTTAAAAAGCTTTACGTAGATTATCAAATAATGATAATCTAAAATATCCTGTTTACACACGACCATTACATAATGGTTTACAATACAAATATGTTACATCGAAATCAGTTTCTTGAATGCAGTTTTTACACAATATCATACAAACATGGACTCCAAATCTTGTCCTTATTTTAGTATGCAACAGCGGAAGCTCTTAGTATTCACCTGAGAATAAACATGCTTTAAACGTCAACAAAAATGTTGGTGAGTTATAGGTTTAACCTATATATATCAAATCGTAACAATAGACCACAAGATTTCATATTTCAATACACATCCCATACATAGAGATAAAAATCATTCATATGGTGAACACCTGGTAACCGACATTAACAAGATGCATATATAAGAATATCCCCATCATTCCGGGACACCCTTCGGATATGATATAAATTTCGAAGTACTAAAGCATCCGGTACTTTGGATGGGGTTTGTTAGGCCCAATAGATCTATCTTTAGGATTCGCGTCAATTAGGGTGTCTGTTCCCTAATTCTTAGATTACCAGACTTAATAAAAAGGGGCATATTCGATTTCGATAATTCAACCATAGAATGTAGTTTCACGTACTTGTGTCTATTTTGTAAATCATTTATAAAACCTGCATGTATTCTCATCCCAAAAATATTAGATTTTAAAAGTGGGACTATAACTCACTTTCACAGATTTTTACTTCGTCGGGAAGTAAGACTTGGCCACTGGTAAATTCACGAACCTATAACAATATATACATATATATCAAAGTATGTTCAAAATATATTTACAACACTTTTAATATATTTTGATGTTTTAAGTTTATTAAGTCAGCTGTCCTCGTTAGTAACCTACAACTAGTTGTCCACAGTTAGATGTACAGAAATAAATCGATAAATATTATCTTGAATCAATCCACGACCCAGTGTATACGTATCTCAGTATTGATCACAACTCAAACTATATATATTTTGGAATCAACCTCAACCCTATATAGCTAACTCCAACATTCACATATAGAGTGTCTATGGTTGTTCCGAAATATATATAGATGTGTCGACATGATAGGTCGAAACATTGTATACGTGTCTATGGTATCTCAAGATTACATAATATACAATACAAGTTGATTAAGTTATGGTTGGAATAGATTTGTTACCAATTTTCACGTAGCTAAAATGAGAAAAATTATCCAATCTTGTTTTACCCATAACTTCTTCATTTTAAATCCGTTTTGAGTGAATCAAATTGCTATGGTTTCATATTGAACTCTATTTTATGAATCTAAACAGAAAAAGTATAGGTTTATAGTCGGAAAAATAAGTTACAAGTCATTTTTGTAAAGGTAGTCATTTCAGTCGAAAGAACGACGTCTAGATGACCATTTTAGAAAACATACTTCCACTTTGAGTTTAACCATAATTTTTGGATATAGTTTCATGTTCATAATAAAAATCATTTTCTCAGAATAACAACTTTTAAATCAAAGTTTATCATAGTTTTTAATTAACTAACCCAAAACAGCCCGCGGTGTTACTACGACGGCGTAAATCCGGTTTTACGGTGTTTTTCGTGTTTCCAGGTTTTAAATCATTAAGTTAGCATATCGTATAGATATAGAACATGTGTTTAGTTGATTTTAAAAGTCAAGTTAGAAGGATTAACTTTTGTTTGCGAACAAGTTTAGAATTAACTAAACTATGTTCTAGTGATTACAAGTTTAAACCTTCGAATAAGATAGCTTTATATGTATGAATCGAATGATGTTATGAACATCATTACTACCTTAATTTCCTTGGATAAACCTACTGGAAAAGAGAAAAATGGATCTAGCTTCAATGGATCCTTGGATGGCTCGAAGTTCTTGAAGCAGAATCATGACACGAAAACAAGTTCAAGTAAGATCATCACTTGAAATAAGATTGTTATAGTTATAGAAATTGAACCAAAGTTTGAATATGATTATTACCTTGTATTAGAATGATAACCTACTGTAATAAACAAAGATTTCTTGAGGTTGGATGATCACCTTACAAGATTGGAAGTGAGCTAGCAAACTTGAAAGTATTCTTGATTTTATGAAACTAGAACTTTTGGAATTTATGAAGAACACTTAGAACTTGAAGATAGAACTTGAGAGAGATCAATTAGATGAAGAAAATTGAAGAATGAAAGTGTTTGTAGGTATTTTTGGTCGTTGGTGTATGGATTAGATATAAAGGATATGTAATTTTGTTTTCATGTAAATAAGTCATGAATGATTACTCATATTTTTGTAATTTTATGAGATATTTCATGCTAGTTGCCAAATGATGGTTCCCACATGTGTTAGGTGACTCAAATGGGCTGCTAAGAGCTGATCATTGGAGTGTATATACCAATAGTACATACATCTAAAAGCTGTGTATTGTACGAGTACGAATACGGGTGCATACGAGTAGAATTGTTGATGAAACTGAACGAGGATGTAATTGTAAGCATTTTTGTTAAGTAGAAGTATTTTGATAAGTGTATTGAAGTCTTTCAAAAGTGTATAAATACATATTACAACACTACATGTATATACATTTTAACTGAGTCGTTAAGTCATCGTTAGTCGTTACATGTAAGTGTTGTTTTGAAACCTTTAGGTTAACGATCTTGTTAAATGTTGTTAACCCAATGTTTATAATATCAAATGAGATTTTAAATTATTATATTATCATGATATTATCATGTATGAATATCTCTTAATATGATATATATACATTAAATGTCTTTACAACGATAATCGTTACATATATGTCTCGTTTAAAAATCATTAAGTTAGTAGTCTTGTTTTTACATATGTAGTTCATTGTTAATATACTTAATGATATGTTTACTTATCATAGTATCATGTTAACTATATATATATCCATATATATGTCATCATATAGTTTTTACAAGTTTTAACGTTCGTGAATCACCGGTCAACTTGGGTGGTCAATTGTCTATATGAAACATATTTCAATTAATCAAGTATTAACAAGTTTGATTGCTTAACATGTTGGAAACATTTAATCATGTAAATATCAATCTCAATTAATATATATAAACATGGAAAAGTTCGGGTCACTACAGTACCTACCCGTTAAATAAATTTCGTCCCGAAATTTTAAGCTGTTGAAGGTGTTGACGAATCTTCTGGAAATAGATGCGGGTATTTCTTCTTCATCTGATCTTCACGCTCCCAGGTGAACTTGGGTCCTCTACGAGCATTCCATCGAACCTTAACAATTGGTATCTTGTTTTGCTTAAGTCTTTTAACCTCACGATCCATTATTTCGACGGGTTCTTCGATGAATTGAAGTTTTTCGTTGATTTGGATTTCATCTAACGGAATAGTGAGATCTTCTTTAGCAAAACATTTCTTTAAATTCGAGACGTGGAAAGTGTTATGTACAGCCGCGAGTTGTTGAGGTTACTCTAGTCGGTAAGCTACTGGTCCGATACGATCAATAATCTTGAATGGTCCAATATACCTTGGATTTAATTTCCCTCGTTTACCAAATCGAACAACGCCTTTCCAAGGTGCAACTTTAAGCATGACCATCTCTCCAATTTCAAATTCTATATATTTTCTTTTAATGTCAGCGTAGCTCTTTTGTCGACTTTGGGCGGTTTTCAACCGTTGTTGAATTTGGATGATCTTCTCGGTAGTTTCTTGTATAATCTCCGGACCCGTAATCTGTCTATCCCCCACTTCACTCCAACAAATTGGAGACCTGCACTTTCTACCATAAAGTGCTTCAAACGGCGCCATCTCAATGCTTGAATGGTAGCTGTTGTTGTAGGAAAATTCTGCTAACGGTAGATGTCGATCCCAACTGTTTCCGAAATCAATAACACATGCTCGTGGCATGTCTTCAAGCGTTTGTATCGTCCTTTCGCTCTGCCCATCAATTTGTGGATGATAGGCAGTACTCATGTCTAGACGAGTTCCTAATGCTTGCTGTAATGTCTGCCAGAATCTTGAAATAAATCTGCCATCCCTATCAGAGATAATAGAGATTGGTATTCCATGTCTGGAGATGACTTCCTTCAAATACAGTCGTGCTAACTTCTCCATCTTGTCATCTCCTCTTATTGGCAAGAAGTGTGCTGATTTGGTGAGACGGTCAACTATTACCCAAATAGTATCAAAACCACTTGCAGTCCTTGGCAATTTAGTGATGAAATCCATGGTAATGTTTTCCCATTTCCATTCCGGGATTTTGGGTTGTTGAAGTAGACCTGATGGTTTCTGATGCTCAGCTTTGACCTTAGAACACGTCAAACATTCTCCTACGTATTTAGCAACATCGGCTTTCATACCCGGCCACCAAAAATGTTTCTTGAGATCCTTGTACATCTTCCCCGTTCCAGGATGTATTGAGTATCTGGTTTTATGAGCTTCTCTAAGTACCATTTCTCTCATATCTCCAAATTTTGGTACCCAAATCCTTTCAGCCCTATACCGGGTTCTGTCTTCCCGAATATTAAGATGCTTCTCCGATCTTTTGGGTATTTCATCCTTTAAATTTCCCTCTTTTAAAACTCCTTGTTGCGCCTCCTTTATTTGAGTAGTAAGGTTATTATGAATCATTATATTCATAGATTTTACTCGAATGGGTTCTCTGTCCTTCCTGCTCAAGGCATTAGCTACCACATTTGCCTTCCCCGGGTGGTAACGAATCTCAAAGTCGTAATCATTCAACAATTCAATCCACCTACGCTGCCTCATATTCAATTGTTTCTGATTAAATATGTGTTGAAGACTTTTGTGGTCGGTATATATAATACTTTTGACCCCATATAAGTAGTGCCTCCAAGTCTTTAATGCAAAAACAACTGCGCCTAATTCCAAATCATGCGTCGTATAATTTTGTTCGTGAATCTTCAATTGTCTAGACGCATAAGAAATCACCTTCGTTCGTTGCATTAATACACAACCGAGACCTTGCTTTGATGCGTCACAATAAATCACAAAATCATCATTCCCTTCAGGCAATGACAATATCGGTGCCGTAGTTAGCTTTTTCTTCAATAACTGAAACGCTTTCTCTTGTTCATCATTCCATTCAAATTTCTTCCCTTTATGCGTTAATGCAGTCAAGGGTTTTGCTATTCTGGAAAAGTCTTGGATGAACCTTCTGTAGTAACCAGCTAGTCCTAAAAACTGGCGTATGTGTTTCGGAGTTTTCGGGGTTTCCCACTTTTCAACAGTTTCTATCTTTGCCGGATCCACCTTAATACCTTCTTTGTTCACTATGTGACCGAGGAATTGAACTTCTTCCAACCAAAATGCACACTTTGAAAACTTAGCGTACAATTCTTCCTTCCTCAATACTTCTAACACCTTTCTCACATGTTCACCGTGTTCTTGGTCATTCTTTGAGTAAATAAGTATGTCATCAATGAAAACAATGACAAACTTGTCAAGGTATGGTCCACACACTCGGTTCATAAGGTCCATGAACACAGCTGGTGCATTAGTTAAACCAAACGGCATGACCATAAACTCGTAATGACCGTAACGTGTTCTGAAAGCAGTCTTTGGAATATCATCTTCTTTCACCCGCATTTGATGATACCCGGAACATAAGTCAATCTTTGAATAAACAGACGAGCCTTGTAGTTGATCAAATAAGTCATCGATTCTCAGTAGTGGGTAGCGGTTCTTGATAGTAAGTTTGTTCAACTCTCGGTAGTCGATACACAACCTGAATGTACCATCTTTCTTCTTGACAAACAAAACAGGAGCTCCCCACGGTGATGTGCTTGGTCGAATGAAACCACGCTCTAAAAGTTCTTGTAATTGGCTTTGTAGTTCTTTCATCTCGCTGGGTGCGAGTCTATAAGGAGCACGAGCTATTGGTGCAGCTCCTGGTACAAGATCTATTTGAAATTCAACGGATCGATGTGGGGGTAATCCTGGTAATTCTTTTGGAAATACATCGGGAAATTCTTTTGCAATGGGAACATCATTGATGCTCTTTTCTTCAGTTTGTACTTTCTCGATGTGTGCTAGAACAGCATAGCAACCTTTTCTTATTAGTTTTTGTGCCTTCAAATTACTAATAAGATGTAGCTTCGTGTTGCCCTTTTCTCCGTACACCATTAAGGGTTTTCCTTTTTCTCGTATAATGCGAATTGCATTTTTGTAACAAACGATCTCCGCTTTCACTTCTTTCAACCAGTCCATACCGATTATCACATCAAAACTCCCTAACTCTACTGGTATCAAATCAATCTTAAATGTTTCGCTAACCAGTTTAATTTCTCGATTCCGACATATATTATCTGCTGAAATTAATTTACCATTTGCTAATTCGAGTAAAAATTTACTATCCAAAGGCGTCAATGGACAACTTAATTTAGCACAAAAATCTCTACTCATATAGCTTCTATCCGCACCCGAATCAAATAAAACGTAAGCAGATTTATTGTCAATAAGAAACGTACCCGTAACAAGCTCCGGGTCTTCCTGTGCCTCTACCGCATTAATATTGAAAACTCTTCCACGGCCTTGTCCATTCGTGTTCTCCTGGTTCGGGCAATTTCTAATAATGTGGCCCGGTTTTCCACATTTATAACAAACTACATTGGCATAACTTGCTCCGACACTACTTGCTCCGCCATTACTCGTTCCGACACCATTTGTTCCTTTCGTTCTATTAACCCCTGGTCCGTAGACCTCACACTTCACCGCGCTATGACCATTTCTTTTACACTTGTTGCAAAATTTGGTGCAGAACCCCGAGTGATTCTTTTCACACCTTTGGCATAGCTGCTTCTGATTGTTGTTGTTGTTGCGGTTATTATTATTGTTGGGATGATTGTTGTAGTTGCTGTTGTTGTTGTTGTTGGGCCGTTTGTTGTAGTTGCGATTGATGTTGCGATTGTTGGGATAATTGTTGCGATTATTGTTGTAATTGCTGTTGTTGTTGTATTGGTGATTCTTATCACCGTTTTCCTCCCACTTTCTTTTGACTTGCTTCACATTGGCCTCTTCAGCAGTCTGTTCTTTAATTCTTTCTTCAATCTGGTTCACTAGTTTGTGAGCCATTCTACATGCCTGTTGTATGGAGGCGGGCTCGTGTGAACTTATATCTTCTTGGATTCTTTCCGGTAATCCTTTCACAAACGCGTCGATCTTCTCTTCCTCATCTTCGAATGCTCCCGGACACAATAGGCACAATTCTGTGAATCGTCTTTCGTACGTGGTAATATCAAATCCTTGGGTTCGTAACCCTCTAAGTTCTGTCTTGAGCTTATTGACCTCGGTTCTGGGACGGTACTTCTCGTTCATCAAGTGCTTGAATGCTGACCACGGTAGTGCGTACGCATCGTCTTGTCCCACTTGCTCTAGATAGGTATTCCACCATGTTAACGCAGAACCTGTGAAGGTATGCGTAGCGTACTTTACTTTGTCCTCTTCAGTACACTTACTTATGGCAAACACCGATTCGACCTTCTCGGTCCACCGTTTCAATCCGATCGGTCCTTCGGTTCCATCAAATTCCAAAGGTTTACAGGCAGTGAATTCTTTGTAGGTGCATCCTACATGATTTCCTGTACTGCTAGATCCAAGGTTATTGTTGGTATGTAGCGCAGCCTGTACTGCGGCTATGTTTGAAGCTAGAAAAGTACGGAATTCCTCTTCATTCATATTCACGGTGTGTCGAGTAGTCGGTGCCATTTCCTTCAAAATAGTTAAATGGAACAAGTTAATCATACAGAATATTAAGAGTAGTTAATAGTATTTCGTAGCATAATATGAACTCATTTATAAAAGCTTTTTCTTCATATTAGCATTTTATAAGTTTAAATTCGGGTAGTACCTACCCGTTAAGTTCATACTTAGTAGCTAATATACAATTCAACTACTACAATTCTATATGAAAAACTGATTATAATAATATTTCGCGTTCAAACTTTTATACAATATTTTACAAACTTACAATACCGCTTATTTTACATAAAGCATGAAATATAGCACACAATAACTTTGATACAAGATAGTTGTGAAGATAATTCTAGCTAGTACACAAGTCGTTCAGCAAAGGCAATAAAGACACGTAATTCATACGTCCAGAAACAAGTCATGCATTCTGGTTTTACTAGGACTACTTCCCATCCTTGGTCTTGTGCAACATAACCGTTATGGCCGTTGATAAGACAGCGTGTTGTAACGTCGTCAAAGGGACGAGGGTTACGTAATGTCCAACAGTCCCGTAATAATCTAAAAACCTCATTTCTTACCCCAATTACCGACTCCGTCACTTGTGGAAACGTTTTGTTTAATAGTTGTAGCCAGATGTTCTTGTTCTCACTTTGGTGAGAAGTGAACATTACTAATCCGTAAGCATAACATGCTTCTTTATGTTGCATGTTAGCCGCTTTTTCTAAATCACGAAGTCCAATATTCTGATATATTGAGTCAAAATAATTTCTTAACCCGTTGCGTAAAATAGCATTTGGGTTCCCCGCAATATATGCGTCAAAGTAAACACATCGTAACTTATGGGTTTCCCAATGTGATATCCCCCATCTTTCAAACGAAAGTCTCTTATAAACCAAAACATTCTTGGAACGTTTTTCGAATGTCTTACAAACTGATCTCGCCTTAAATAGTTGTGTCGAGGAATTCTGGCCGACTCTAGACAAGATTTCATCAATCATGTCTCCGGGTAGGTCTCTTAAAATATTGGGTTGTCTATCCATTTTGTGTTTTTAAACTGTAAAATAGACAAGAGTTAGATTCATAAAAAAAATACTTATTAATACAAGCAATTTTTACATATATCATAAAGCATAAGAACACTATATTACATATATTACACCACACGAATACAACTATCTTATTCCGACTCGCTCGTTTCTTCTTCTTCGGTTTTGGTTCGTTTTGCCAAGTTTCTAGGGATATATGATGTTCCCCTAATATGAGCCGTCGTTGTCCACATTGGTTTAGAAAAACCTGGTGGTTTAGAGGTTCCCGGGTCATTGTTACAACTTAAGGACTTCGGGGGTTGACGATACATATAAAGTTCATTGGGGTTGGAATTAGATTTCTCTATTTTTATGCCCTTTCCCTTATTATTTTCTTTTGCCTTTTTAAATTCAGTTGGGGTAATTTCTATAACATCATTGGAATTCTCGTCGGAATCCGATTCATCGGAGAATTGGTAATCCTCCCAATATTTTGCTTCCTTGGCGGAAACACGATTGACCATAATTAACCTTGGTCGGTTGGTTGAGGATTTTCTTTTACTTAACCGTTTTATTATTTCCCCCACCGGTTCTATTTCTTCATCCGGTTCCGATTCTTCTTCCGGTTCCGATTCTTCTTCCGGTTCCGACTCTTCTTCCGGTTCCTCTTCGGGAACTTGTGAATCAGTCCACGAATCATTCCAATTTACATTTGACTCTTCATTATTATTAGGTGAGTCAATGGGACTTATTCTAGAGGTAGACATCTATCACATAATATCAAACGCGTTAAGAGATTAATATATCACATAATATTCACATGTTAAAAATATATAGTTTCCAACAAAATTTGTTAAGCAATCATTTTTCAAGTAAACACGGTCGAAGTCCAGACTCACTAATGCATCCTAACAAACTCGATAAGACACACTAATGAAAAATTCTGGTTCTCTAAGACCAACGCTCGGATACCAACTGAAATGTCCCGTTCTTATTGATTAAAAACGTTCCATATTAATTGATTTCGTTGCGAGGTTTTGACCTCTATATGAGACGTTTTTCAAAGTCTGCATTCATTTTTAAAACAAACCATAACCTTTATTTCATAAATAAAGGTTTAAAAAGCTTTACGTAGATTATCAAATAATGATAATCTAAAATATCCTGTTTACACACGACCATTACATAATGGTTTACAATACAAATATGTTACATCGAAATCAGTTTCTTGAATGCAGTTTTTACACAATATCATACAAACATGGACTCCAAATCTTGTCCTTATTTTAGTATGCAACAGCGGAAGCTCTTAGTATTCACCTGAGAATAAACATGCTTTAAACGTCAACAAAAATGTTGGTGAGTTATAGGTTTAACCTATATATATCAAATCGTAACAATAGACCACAAGATTTCATATTTCAATACACATCCCATACATAGAGATAAAAATCATTCATATGGTGAACACCTGGTAACCGACATTAACAAGATGCATATATAAGAATATCCCCATCATTCCGGGACACCCTTCGGATATGATATAAATTTCGAAGTACTAAAGCATCCGGTACTTTGGATGGGGTTTGTTAGGCCCAATAGATCTATCTTTAGGATTCGCGTCAATTAGGGTGTCTGTTCCCTAATTCTTAGATTACCAGACTTAATAAAAAGGGGCATATTCGATTTCGATAATTCAACCATAGAATGTAGTTTCACGTACTTGTGTCTATTTTGTAAATCATTTATAAAACCTGCATGTATTCTCATCCCAAAAATATTAGATTTTAAAAGTGGGACTATAACTCACTTTCACAGATTTTTACTTCGTCGGGAAGTAAGACTTGGCCACTGGTTGATTCACGAACCTATAACAATATATACATATATATCAAAGTATGTTCAAAATATATTTACAACACTTTTAATATATTTTGATGTTTTAAGTTTATTAAGTCAGCTGTCCTCGTTAGTAACCTACAACTAGTTGTCCACAGTTAGATGTACAGAAATAAATCGATAAATATTATCTTGAATCAATCCACGACCCAGTGTATACGTATCTCAGTATTGATCACAACTCAAACTATATATATTTTGGAATCAACCTCAACCCTGTATAGCTAACTCCAACATTCACATATAGAGTGTCTATGGTTGTTCTGAAATATATATAGATGTGTCGACATGATAGGTCGAAACATTGTATACGTGTCTATGGTATCTCAAGATTACATAATATACAATACAAGTTGATTAAGTTATGGTTGGAATAGATTTGTTACCAATTTTCACGTAGCTAAAATGAGAAAAATTATCTAATCTTGTTTTACCCATAACTTCTTCATTTTAAATCCGTTTTGAGTGAATCAAATTGCTATGGTTTCATATTGAACTCTATTTTATGAATCTAAATAGAAAAAGTATAGGTTTATAGTCGGAAAAATAAGTTACAAGTCATTTTTGTAAAGGTAGTCATTTCAGTCGAAAGAACGACGTCTAGATGACCATTTTAGAAAACATACTTCCACTTTGAGTTTAACCATAATTTTTGGATATAGTTTCATGTTCATAATAAAAATCATTTTCTCAGAATAACAACTTTTAAATCAAAGTTTATCATAGTTTTTAATTAACTAACCCAAAACAGCCCGCGGTGTTACTACGACGGCGTAAATCCGGTTTTACGGTGTTTTTCGTGTTTCCAGGTTTTAAATCATTAAGTTAGCATATCGTATAGATATAGAACATGTGTTTAGTTGATTTTAAAAGTCAAGTTAGAAGGATTAACTTTTGTTTGCGAACAAGTTTAGAATTAACTAAACTATGTTCTAGTGATTACAAGTTTAAACCTTCGAATAACATAGCTTTATATGTATGAATCGAATGATGTTATGAACATCATTACTACCTTAATTTCCTTGGATAAACCTACTGGAAAAGAGAAAAATGGATCTAGCTTCAATGGATCCTTGGATGGCTCGAAGTTCTTGAAGCAGAATCATGACACGAAAACAAGTTCAAGTAAGATCATCACTTGAAATAAGATTGTTATAGTTATAGAAATTGAACCAAAGTTTGAATATGATTATTACCTTGTATTAGAATGATAACCTACTGTAAGAAACAAAGATTTCTTGAGGTTGGATGATCACCTTACAAGATTGGAAGTGAGCTAGCAAACTTGAAAGTATTCTTGATTTTATGAAACTAGAACTTTTGGAATTTATGAAGAACACTTAGAACTTGAAGATAGAACTTGAGATAGATCAATTAGATGAAGAAAATTGAAGAATGAAAGTGTTTGTAGGTGTTTTTGGTCGTTGGTGTATGGATTAGATATAAAGGATATGTAATTTTGTTTTCATGTAAATAAGTCATGAATGATTACTCATATTTTTGTAATTTTATGAGATATTTCATGCTAGTTGCCAAATGATGGTTCCTACATGTGTTAGGTGACTCACATGGGCTGCTAAGAGCTGATCATTGGAGTGTATATACCAATAGTACATACATCTAAAAGCTGTGTATTGTACGAGTACGAATACGGGTGCATACGAGTAGAATTGTTGATGAAACTGAACGAGGATGTAATTGTAAGTATTTTTGTTAAGTAGAAGTATTTTGATAAGTGTATTGAAGTCTTTCAAAAGTGTATAAATACATATTAAAACACTACATGTATATACATTTTAACTGAGTCGTTAAGTCATCGTTAGTCGTTACATGTAAGTGTTGTTTTGAAACCTTTAGGTTAACGATCTTGTTAAATGTTGTTAACCCAATGTTTATAATATCAAATGAGATTTTAAATTATTATATTATCATGATATTATCATGTATGAATATCTCTTAATATGATATATATACATTAAATGTCTTTACAACGATAATCGTTACATATATGTCTCGTTTAAAAATCATTAAGTTAGTAGTCTTGTTTTTACATATGTAGTTCATTGTTAATATACTTAATGATATGTTTACTTATCATAGTATCATGTTAACTATATATATATCCATATATATGTCATCATATAGTTTTTACAAGTTTTAACGTTCGTGAATCACCGGTCAACTTGGGTGGTCAATTGTCTATATGAAACATATTTCAATTAATCAAGTCTTAACAAGTTTGATTGCTTAACATGTTGGAAACATTTAATCATGTAAATATCAATCTCAATTAATATATATAAACATGGAAAAGTTTGGGTCACTACAAAAGCCCTGCTGATTCTGCTAACTTTAACGACCCGTCAAAATTGCTATTGACGCGGCACGTTAATGATTGATTCCACAGTGAGGTTTTGACCTCTATATGATACGTTTTGATAAAATGTTGCATTCATTAAAATAAGTGACTTTCTAAACATAGAAAGTTATAAACATGTGGGCGAGTACTTAGGTATAAGCAAAACCCCAAAATACATAAGTCTTTAATTTACAGGTTGACATCATAGTCCAATTATTTATTACACAACGCAGTTTTATTTTGAATGCAATAAACTTTGTACAAAGCATGAGAGACTCCATGCAGGCAACAAGCACATCACAGCGGAAGCATTCTAAGGACCTGAGAATAAAACATGCTAAAAAGTCAACACTGATGTTGGTGAGTTATAGGTTTAATTGCTCGAGTCATAAACATATATAAAGATAGACCACAAGATTTCATCAAAAGTTTATCAATAGATTCTACGTAACAGAGCACCCTGGTAACTAAACTTAACGCTATAGTGATAATTACCCCATTCGTTTTAATACGCGCAAACCAACGTGTCTTAAACTCAAATAACATACGTCCGTTAAAAGGCTAGCGCTCTAGCTCGGACGGGGATGTCAAGCCCTATGGATCCATATACAATTATTCGCGCCCACCAGTCCATATCCTATGTACTGGCAGCTACTAGTTACCAAAGCTAAGGGATTTTCGGTTTAACTCAGTGTAGAATTTTGTATGTACTTGTGTCTTATTGCATTTAAAATAAATTGCATGTATTCTCAGCCCAAAAATATTTAAAGTATTTAAAAAGGGAGACTATAACTCACAGTTCAATATTGCGATTCAATATTGTAGGCAAATTGCGTAGACGTAATGATGGTAGACGACTGTATGGTTGGTCTTGGATTCAAGAACAATACCCCGAACAATACCCAATATTTTCTTATTTTAAAACGGTTTGAAACCCGAATTAAAAATACCCTCGAATATACTTTATTATTATTAAACTTAAAATTAAAATTATAATTATAATTATAAATATAAAATTTACGTACATAAATAATTATGAAATATTTCGTCGAGCAAAACTGACCTTTTATAGTACTTTTCGATTTACTGTAGCTCATGCGATCGCATGAGTTTTCAGTGTTTTTGCCATGCGATCGCATGGCCGCCTTTTCTGTTTTTGTTTGCTAGTTCGTCGACATCAAATAGTGTACTGTAGCAAATAGTGTGTACTGTAGCAAATAGTGTTTTACTGTAGCAAATAGTGTTTTACTGTAGCAAATAGTGTTTTACTGTAGCAAATTGTGTTTTACTGTAGCAAAGTAATTTTTACTGTAGCAAATAGGGTTTTACTGTAGGAAAGTCGTTTTTACTTGTACATATATATATATACATACATATAATTGTTCATGAATCGTCGAGAGTAGTCAAAGGTAATTGTATATATGTAACAGTTCTAAAATTTTGAGACTCAATCTAACAGACTTTGTTTAACGTGTTAAAATAATAAATCGTATAGAGAATTGGTTTAAATAAGTCAAAAATTTTCGGGTCATCACAGTACCTCCCCGTTAAAGAAAATTTCGTCCCGAAATTTTGAGTAGTACCTGTTTCATGAGCGATATCAGTGAACAAATGTGGATACTTTTGCTTCATCTGATCTTCACGTTCCCAAGTAAACTCGAGTCCTCGTCTTGCGTTCCAACGAACCCTAACTATCGGTATTTTGCTTTGTTTTAATTGTTTGACCTCACGGTCCATGATTTCAACAGGTTCTTCGATAAAATGGAGTTTATCATTGATTCGTATTTCGTCAAGAGGAATTACGACATCCTCTTCAGCTAAACATTTCTTCAAATTTGACACGTGAAATGTGTTGTGAACACTACTAAGTTCTCGCGGTAGCTTTAATCGATAAGCAACTGTTCCAATTCTTTCAGTGATTTCAAAGGGTCCTACGTACCTAGGACTTAGCTTTCCTCGTTTACCGAATCGTACAACGCCTTTCCAGGGTGACACTTTCAACATGACTTTGTCGCCCACTTGAAATTCTAGCGGTTTTCTTCTTACATCAGCATAACTCTTTTGGCGACTCATGGCCGTTTTCAATCGCTGTTGTATTTGAATGATCTTTTCGGTGGTTTCATGAATAATTTCTGGTCCAGTAAGTTGTCTTTCTCCTACTTCACTCCAACAGATAGGAGATCTGCACTTTCTACCGTAAAGTGCTTCAAATGGCGCTGCGTTGATGCTCGTATGATAGCTGTTATTGTATGAAAATTCTGCCAACGATAAGTGTCGATCCCAACTGGTTCCAAAGTCAATCACGCATGCCCGTAACATGTCTTCCAATGTTTGTATTGTTCTTTCACTTTAACCATCTGTCTGTGGGTGATAAGCGGTGCTCATATCTAATCGAGTTCCCAATGCTTTTTGTAATGACTGCCAGAAACGTGATGTGAATCGGGTGTCGCGATCAGATATGATAGAGATGGGTACACCATGCCTGGAAACTACTTCCTTCAAATATAGGCGTGCTAATTTCTCCATACTATCTGTCTCCTTTATTGGTAGAAAGTGAGCTGATTTAGTTAGACGATTAACTATCACCCAAATAGTATCATGACTACTTGCAGTCCTTGGCAATTTCGTAATGAAATCCATGGTTATTCTTTCCCATTTCCACTGTGGAATTTCTGGTTGTTGCAGTAATCCTGACGGCTTTTGATGCTCAGCTTTGACCTTTGCACACGTTAAACATTTGCTTACATAAGTAGCAATTTCTGTTTTCATATTAGGCCACCAATAAAACTTCTTGAGATCGTGGTACATTTTTCTGTTTCCTGGGTGAATTGAGTACCTCGTTTTGTGTGCTTCATCCAGTACTAGTTGCCTTAGGTTACCATGTTTTGGTACCCATATCCTACCAGCAAAATACAGGGTTCCATCGGCTTTTTCTTCAAGTTGTTTTTCTAACCCTTTGCTTATTTCGCCTTTTTCGTTTTCTTCTTTTAAAGCCTCTAACTGTGCTGCTTGAATTTGCTTTGTGAGATCAGTACGAATTGTAATATTCAAAGCTCGGACCCTAAGAGGTTTTACTCTTTCTTTTCGACTTAGGGCATCAGCTACAACATTAGCCTTTTCGGGGTGGTAACGGATTTCAGAATCGTAATCGTTTAACAACTCTACCCAGCGACGTTGCCTCATATTGAGTTGTTTTTGATCAAAAATATGCTGAAGACTCTTATGGTCGGTGTACACTGTACACTTGGTGCCATATAGATAGTGTCTCCATATTTTGAGTGCAAAAACTACTGCTCCAAGTTCTAAATCGTGCGTCGTATAGTTCTTTTCATGAATTTTTAGTTGTCGTGAGGCATATGTGATGACTTTTGTGCGTTGCATTAATACACATCCTAAACCTTGGCGTGAAGCATCACAATAGATCACGAAATCATCATTTCCTTCCGGTAATGACAAAATGGGTGCAGACGTTAACTTCTTCTTTAATAACTGGAATGAGGATTCCTGTTCTGTGGACCAATCATACTTCTTTCCCTTTTGAGTCAATGCAGTTAAGGGTTTGGCGATTCTAGAGAAATCTTGAATGAATCTTCGGTAGTAACCAGCAAGACCTAAGAATTGGCGAATTTGTGTTGGAGACTTCGGGGTTTCCCATTTACTAATGGCTTCGATCTTGGCAGGGTCAACTTTAATTCCATGTTTACTGACAACATGGCCCAAAAATTGTACTTCTTGTAACTAGAAATCACACTTCGAAAATTTTGCGTACAATTCTTCTTTCTTGAGTATCTCCAGTACCAGTCTTAAGTGTTGCTCATGTTCTTCCTTGTTCTTCGAGTAAATCAATATGTCGTCGATAAAAACAATGACAAATTTGTCTAAATACGGTCTACAGATGCGATTCATTAAATCCATGAATACTGCTGGAGCATTAGTTAATCCAAAAGGCATGACTAGAAACTCATTGTGACCGTAACGGGTTCTGAACGCGGTTTTAGGAACATCTTCTTCCTTCACTCTCAGTTGATGATATCCGGAGCGTAGATCAATCTTAGAATAAACACTTGATCCTTGCAATTGATCAAACAAATCATCAATCCTCGGTAATGGGTACCGATTCTTGATCGTTAATTTGTTTAATTCTCGGTAATCTATGCACATTCTCATAGATCCATCCTTCTTCTTGACGAACAGAATAGGAGCACCCCAAGGTGAAAAACTAGGACGAATAAATCCACGGTCCGATAATTCTTGCAACTGGTCTTGTAATTCTTGCATTTTTGAAGGTGCAAGTCTATATGGAGATCGGGCTACAGGTGCAGCTCCTGGTATGAGATCAATCTGGAATTCTACACATCTGTGTGGAGGTAGCCCCGGTAATTCTTCTGGAAATACTCCGGGATATTCTCTTACAACCGGCATGTCATTAATGCTTCTTTCTTCAGTATCGATCTTCTTTACATGTGCCAGAATAGCATAACAACCTTTTCTTATAAGTTTCTGGGCCTTCATACAGCTGATAAAGTTCAGCTTTGAGTTGCTCTTCTCCCCATAAATCATTAATGACGTTTCATCCTTACGAGGGATGCGGATTGCTTTCTCAGCGCAAACAACTTCCGCTCTTGTTTTGGACATCCAGTCCATGCCAACGATTACGTCAAAACTTCCTAATTCTACGGGTATCAAATCGATTTTGAAGGTTTCACCAGCGAGATTCATTTCGCAACCATGGTAAATTTTATCGGCTTTTATCAGTTTACCATTAGCTAATTCAATAGTATATTTATCGTCTAGAGGTAATGATGCACATTTTAGTTTAAAACTAAAGTCTTTACACATATAACTTCTATCAGCACCCGTATCAAACATAATAGAAGCTAGTTGATTATTAACGGTAAACATACCCGTGACAAGATTAGGATCCTCACGTGCTTTACTGGCACTAACATTAAATGCCCTCCCACGTGCGGGTTCTTTGTTCTTCTCCTTATCAGGGCATTGATTTATAAAGTGACCAGACTTCCCGCATCCAAAACATTTCTTGACATCGGTCAGTTTTGTCTTTACTTCAGAAACGGTGGCATAACAATCTTTCGCCACATGTCCTTTCTTGTTGCACTTATCACAGACCACTTGACAATAACCTGCATGATGTGTGTAACATCTTTTGCAGAACGGATGGGGTCCCTTATAGTTTGGACTTGCAGTTGCCCCATCTTGTTTACCTTTAAAAGTTTCTTGTTTCTTCAGGTGAGTACTTTTGCCCTTATAGTCTTCCCATTTCCTCTTTCCTTCAGTTGTCTTGACTTCGGTAATTGGTGCCTTAATCGAACTCTCTGTGATCTGGTCCATGAGTTGGTGTGCCATTGTCATGGCTTCCTGCATCGTATTCGGTTTGGACGATGTAACATTTCCTTTGATATTGATCGATAAACCGTCAATATACATTTCTATCTTTCGTTTCTCATTTGGCACCAATTCGGGACACAACAAGGCTAGTTCCATGAAATGATTTTCATAGTTATTGAGATTCGCGCCGATAACCTTCAGATTACGTAACTCAGATTCCATTTTTCTGATCTCGTTTCGAGGACAGTACTCCTCGATTAGCATCTTTTTTAGTTCTTCCCAAGAGATATCATATGCCGTATCTATTCCTTCTGCTTTAGCATAATTGTTCCACCAAGTAAGTGCACCATCTTGCAACGTGCACGAAGCATACTTTGACTTGTCTCCGTTCGCACAATTACTGATTTTGAAAACGGACTCCATCTTTTCAAACCATCGGGTTAGACCGACTGGTCCCTCAGTTCCACTAAACGTCTGTGGTTTGCATCCTTGAAAAGTTTTGTATGAGCATCTGTTTCGTGAATTTGTGTTTACGGCTGCTGCTTTGGCTGCTGCTTCGGCTGTTGCTTTTGCTACTTCGGTTGCAGCAATTCTTTCATTCACACGTTTCTCGACTAGTTGCTCAAACTCAGCATCCGACATTTGAGACATGTTTCTTCAATAAACACAACAGATATAATTTAATCATATAGAATATTATAGGTAAAATGAGTTGTCAATAGTTAATCGTAGCATATTAATAATATGAACCGATTATTATAAAAGCCTTTTCTTCTTATTAGCATTTTATAATTATTTCTAGGGTATTACCTACCCGTTAAGTTCATACATAATAGCTAGTACAAGGAATTAACTACTAAAATCCTAATAATATTCCACTATGAAAAATTATAGCGAGTTACTACATTATTATGTAATAATAATAATAATAAGTAGTAATAATACAAATAATCATTCCATGTATTTATTATTAATAAACCAAAATAATACAATACCATACAATACTGATATTTTACATATGCTTATTTTACATAACAAGATAGAGTAGCACACATAAGCAATAAAATAGCGCATGGAAGATTTATGGTTGCGAGGTCGTTCATTCAGAACTATCAGAAACTTCTTCCCATTTGGTTCTCTCTGCCAATTGTTTGTGTGCACATGGTCCGACAGACATTCTGGCAGTGTATTTTATTTTTAGTTGGGGTTTTGAGGTACCCGTTGCCTCAGTGGGTTTAATACAATAAGGGTGGTTACGGATCAATGGTTCTATTCTTTTTTAATAATTAAGGACATTTTATTATTGTGGTTGTTTTTATTATCTATAGCAAGTTGGAATTTCTCCTTAGTGATCTCTTTTATTTTATTAGCGAAATCCTCCTCCTTACTGATCTCGTCTGATGACGAACTGTCTGAGTCATGTGTAGGAGAATATGATGACGAACTGCAAGAATATGTACCGGTGGTCATGAACCGAAATCTGCCAGGCGTAATCGGCACAACCCGCCCGTCGGCGGTATATCTGGACCAATGTCCATATTTGTTTAGAAATGGACGATCCTCGTTTACTCCAGGGATCATGGGTCCATGCCAACGATACTGTGGCTCCGAAAAACTAAAGCTGGGTGGAGCTGGAACCTCCTCTGGGTTTACCGGGAGTTGAGATTCCCCGGCTAACACAATTTCTTCTTTAATAGGTATTGGAACGCCCTTTTCAGTTGTGGATAGAATAGATTCAGTGTCCGATTCCGAGTCGTACAAAATGATAGGATTAGAGGAAGTCATCTATCACATAATTGAAACAACAATTACGTTAGCATATAAATATATCACATATAATGTTTTTAACCAAATAATAAGCAAAAATCAGTAAAAACAGATATGGTCATAGTCCAGACTCACTAATGCATCCTAACAATTACCAGTTAAACACACTAATGTAATTTCTGGTTCCCTATGACCTCAAGCTCTGATACCAACTGTAACGACCCGTCAAAATCGCTATTGACGCGGCACGTTAATCATTGATTACACAGTGAGGTTTTGACCTCTATATGATACGTTTTGATAAAATATTGCATTCATTAAAATAAGTGACTTTCTAAACATAGAAAGTTATAAACATGTGGGCGAGTACTTAGGTATAAGCAAAACCCCAAAATACATAAGTCTTTAATTTAAAGGTTGACATCACAGTCCAATTATTTATTACACAACGCAGTTTTATTTTGAATGCAATAAACTTTGTACAAAGCATGAGAGACTCCATGCAGGCAACAAGCACATCACAGCGGAAGCATTCTAAGGACCTGAGAATAAAACATGCTAAAAAGTCAACACGGATGTTTAGAGTTATAGGTTTAATTGCTCGAGTCATAAACATATATAAAGATAGACCACAAGATTTCATCAAAAGTTTATCAATAGATTCTACGTAACAGAGCACCCTGGTAACTAAACTTAACGCTATAGTGATAATTACCCCATTCGTTTTAATACGCGCAAACCAACGTGTTTTAAACTCAAATAACATACGTCCGTTAAAAGGCTAGCGCTCTAGCTCGGACGGGGATGTCAAGCCCTATGGATCCATATACAATTATTCGCGCCCACCAGTCCATATCCTATGTACTGGCAGCTACTAGTTACCAAAGCTAAGGGATTTTCGGTTTAACTCAGTGTAGAATTTTGTATGTACTTGTGTCTTATTGCATTTAAAATAAATTGCATGTATTCTCAGCCCAAAAATATTTAAAGTATTTAAAAAGGGAGACTATAACTCACAGTTCAATATTGCGATTCAATATTGTAGGCAAATTGCGTAGACGTAATGATGGTAGACGACTGTATGGTTGGTCTTGGATTCAAGAACAATACCCCGAACAATACCCAATATTTCCTTATTTTAAAACGGTTTGAAACCCGAATTAAAAATACCCTCGAATATACTTTATTATTATTAAACTTAAAATTAAAATTATAATTATAATTATAAATATAAAATTTACGTACATAAATAATTATGAAATATTTCGTCGAGCAAAACTGACCTTTTATAGTACTTTTCGATTTACTGTAGCTCATGCGATCGCATGGCCGCCTTTTCTGTTTTTGTTTGCTAGTTCGTCGACATCAAATAGTGTTTACTGTAGCAAATAGTGTTACTGCAGCAAATAGTGTTTACTGTAGCAAATAGTGTTTTACTGTAGCAAATTGTGTTTTACTGTAGCAAAGTAATTTTTACTGTAGCAAATAGGGTTTTACTGTAGGAAAGTCGTTTTTACTTGCACATATATATATATATACATATATATAATTGTTCATGAATCGTCGAGAGTAGTCAAAGGTAATTGTATATATGTAACAGTTCTAAAATTTTGAGACTCAATCTAACAGACTTTGTTTAACGTGTTAAAATAATAAATCGTATAGATAATTGGTTTAAATAAGTCAAAAATTTTCGGATCATCACACTAACTCTGGCTCTTTTCACTCATTGGTACATAAACCGATGAGTACTCCTGAATGAGATGCTCTTCAAAACCTCCCTAACTACAATAGCGACTTCTCCAATTATGAACCCGAAGAAGAGCGTATGGAAGAATCGTCTGAAAACCCAATTCTAAAGAGAAAGCAACCCGAACCAACTGCCAGTCCATTCTGTAATAACGATAAGCATGTAAGGGTGAAGACTGATATCATCAACCTTCAGAGTAGCTGTGAGAAGAATAGGGAGTTTAGTAGACGTCATGTTGCTCGAATAGAAGTGCGTCTAAACAACCTAGAAAAAGAAAATAAAATCTTGAAGGAAATTATCCAAGAGTCCCTCGACTCTCAAACCGAAAGGCTAGAGAAACTTGTGAAGGATAACATGGAAAAAGTGATGAAGTAGTTTGAGGATGAGAAGAAGAAATATGAAGATTATTTCAATCTTAATATTCTTTAGTTATCTTTCCTATTTTTCCATCTATGTAAAGGCTATGCCTTAAAACTATTTCTATTTTCGAATCGTGCACTAAAAGGCTTATTTAATGCCTCGTTCCTTAATAATATAAAGTGTTTTATATATATCATGTGTTACAATAAAACTATTAATGTTCCATTGGGAAATGGAGAGACTCTCATCATCCAAGATGAAAAGAGTGGTTCCAATCTCAACATCATCTCCTGTATTAAAACTCGCAAATACCTTAAGAAAGGTTATCCAGCTATTCTAGCTCACGTTAAGATGATTGAATCGAAAGAGAAACGTATTGAAGATGTACCAGTGGTTAAAGACTTTCCCGATGTGTTTCCCGAAGATATTCCTGGTCTTCCACCTCCTCGACAAGTTGAATTTCAAATTGATTTAACTCCCGGTGCTGCTCCTATTGCTAAAGCGTCGTATCATTTAGCACCCTCCGAGATGAAGGAATTATCCAACCAGCTCCAAGAACTATTGGATAAAGTTTTCATTCATCCTATCTCGTCCCCATGGAGAGCTCCTATTCTATTTGTTAAAAAGAAGGATGGTACGTTAAGGATGTGCATTGATTACCGCAAACTTAACAAGCTTACTATCAAGAACCGTTATCCGTTGCCACGTATTGATGATCTATTCGACCAACTTCAAGGGTCAAGTGTTTATTCAAAGATTGATTTGAGGTCTGGATATCACCAACTTAGAGTCAAGGAATCCGATATTCCTAAGACTGCTTTTTGCACTAGTTATGGGCACTATGAATTCTGTGTCATGCCTTTTGGTTTGTCCAATGCTCCTGCTATGTTCATGGATCTTATGAACCGTGTTTGCAAACCCTATGTCGATAAATTCGTCATTGTATTCATTGATGACATCTTGATCTATTCCAAGAGTGAGAAAGAACATGAGCAACATTTGCGTATGATTCTTGAACTCTTACGAAAGGAATAACTTTATGCTAAATTCTCTAAGTGCGAGTTTTGGCTCAAAACCGTACAATTCCTTGGACATGTTATTGATAGAAGAGGAATACATGTTGATCCTGCTAAAATCACTGCTATTCAGAACTGGGAGATACCAAAGACTGTGAAGCATATTCGCTAATTTTTGGGACTTGCCGGTTACTATCGGAGATTTATAAAGGATTTTTCACTTCTTGCTAAACCTCTTACGAAGCTAACACAAAAAAGGGAAGAAATTTGAGTGGTCCGAAGAACAGGAATCTGCTTTCAAGATTCTGAAGGAGAAGTTGACCACAGCCCTGATTCTATCTTTACCTGAAGGTACTGACGATTTTGTTGTTTACTGCGATGCCTCAAAGCAAGGCTTTGGTTGTGTTTTAATGTAACGTGAAAAAGTTATTGCCTACGCATCTAGACAGTTGAAGAAACACGAGGAGAACTATACCACACACGACCTTGAGTTAGGTGCCGTGGTATTTGCATTAAAGATATGGAGACATTATCTATATGGTACCCAGTTTACGGTGTACACTGACCATAAAAGTCTTCAACACATCTTTGATCAAAAATAGCTGAATATGAGGCAAAGCCGATGGCTCGAGTTACTGAACGATTATGACTGTAAGATGGAATATCATCCTGGAAAGGCAAATGTAGTTGTCGATGCCCTTAGTCGAAAAGACGATATTAAACGTGTTCGTGCCTTAAACCTGAAAATCAAATCAAATCTTATATCACGAATTTGCGAAGCTCAAATGGAAGCTATTAAACCAACACATATCGAAGGTGAAGGACCTATCGGTTTCGAGAACCATCTCCAAGTGAAAGCTAATGGTACACGGTACTTTGGCAACAAAATTTGGGTTCCTCGCTTCGGTAATCTCCGTGAATTAGTCTTGGATGAAGCGCATAAGACTAGGTATCCTATTCATCCGAGTTCCAGTAAGATGTACCACGATGTGAAGGAATTCTACTGGTGGCCTAATATGAAAACCGACATTGCTACTTATGTTAGTAAGTGTCTCACTTGTTTGTAAGTCAAGGCTGAACATCAAAAGCCTTCTGGTCTGTTGACACAACTCGATATTCCGTAGTGGAAGTGGGAATGTATCGCTATGGACTTTATTACTAAATTGCCCAAGACTTCTAGTGGCAATGATACTATATGGGTCATAGTAGATCGTCTTACTAAATCTGCTCATTTCTTACCGATCAAGGAGACCGACAAGATGGAGAGATTGTCACAACTGTATATCAAAGAAATTGTCTCTCGTCATGGTGTTCCTATATCAATCATATCCGATCGCGACAGTAGATTCACTTCCAGATTCTGGAAATCCTTACAAACTGCTCTTGGAACTCAACTCGACATGAGTACTGCTTATCATCCGCAAACCGATGGTTAAAGTGAACGGACCATTCAAACATTGGAAGATATGCTTCGCGCTTGTGTTATCGACTTGGGCAAAGGCTGGGATAGACATTTGCCTTTGGTTGAATTCTCTTACAATAATAGTTACCACTCAAGTATTAAGGTTGCACCTTTTGAGGCCTTATACGGACGAAAATGTAGATCCCCACTATGCTGGGATGAATTAGAGGACAGACAGTTAACTGTTCCTGAAATCATACACGAGATAACCGAAAAGATAGTTCAGATTAAGAAACGAATAGAAACTGCCCGTAGCCGATAGAAGAGCTATGCTAATAAAGGTCGGAAAGATTTGGAATTCCAAGTTGGTGACAAAGTCATGTTGAAAGTATCCCCTTGGAAAGACGTCATTCATTTTGGTAAACGAAGCAAACTAAGTCCGCGTTTTGTTGGACCCTTCAAGATTACTGAAAGGATCGGACCCGTGGCTTATCGATTAGAATTACCTGCTGAACTTAGCAGCTTACACAACGTATTTCATGTCTCAAATCTTAAAAAGTGTCTCGCTGATGACACTCTCGTTATTCCTTTGGATGACATTCGCATTGATGATAAAATGCACTTCATAGAGGAACCCGTAGAAGTCATGGACAGATCTGCTAAACGCTTAAAACAAAGCACCATACCTATTGTTAAGATCCGTTGGAATTCACGACGTGGCCCCGAGTATACCTGGGAACGTGAAGACCAAATGAAACAAAAATATCCCCATCTCTTCTCAACCGCTGATGCATCCGAGAAGTCTACCTAAAACTTCAAGACAAAGTTTTTATTAACGGGGAGGTACTGTAACAACCCCCACTTTTCGACTTCTAAATTTACTGAATTAACCCTAGGGTTATATGTCTGACTATATGTATTAAGGGTTGTTATATACAATTAAATATTGACCGAATAGTAATTTTTAGTCAACAATGTACGCTTAAATAAATAATATATTATTAATTTATATAATTTGACATAATTTAACTAAGTATATAAACTTTGTATCACTTTTATTATTTAGTTAATGTATTATATATTTAACTATATAATAAATCCAATTATATATAAATGTAATAATATTTACAAACTTACTAAAACTATAGTTTAATAATTAAAATCATAATTATTATTAAAAATACAAAATACCGAATTATTTATTATTTTTATGCAAAATTTGTATTTATTAATTAAATAAAAAAAATATAAAAAAATAAAATAAAATATTATTGACAAATATTCTTAGAAAAGCATTAAATTCATTTGTTTATTTATATAAAAAAAATCCTTAAAATAAATGAAAAAATAAATAAATAAATAAATAAATAAATAAATTACTTTTTAATTAAAAATTGTAATGGAAAAACTACTTTTATTATTTTATTTTGTGCATTATCCCATGACCTAACATTTAATACTTTTTAATTTTAAAATCCCATTAAGAATTAAAATATTTCTTTTTCTTTTAATTATTTTATTCTTTTTACCTAATTTTTTCAAGTATAAATACCCCTCATTTCTCATTCAAACTCACACCAAAATTTCTCTCATTATCTCTTTGAAGAATTACTACTAGTAAGTATTCTTTTCTTACTTTTTATTTTTTTTACTTTTTACTTTTTACTTTTTACTTTTTACTTCGGTTATTATTTTTACCGAAACATGTAAATAATGTTATAAATTATATGCAATTAAAAATAAAATAAATAACATGTATACACTATTACTATTACTAGCACCTATAACCTACTACTTATATTGTAACATAAAAACATTTTGGGATATGTATTAGAGATGTATAGATCTTCGAACTTTCTTGACGAATAGTTTCTATGAGATTCTAGGCAGAGGGTTTGGATTTCCGATTTAAAGGGTCCTATGGCTCAAGCCCCTAGATCTAAATTAGCCATTCGAAGGGAAATGGGTGATTGGAAGCTTATCTAATACGGCAAGTATCCTAAAATGGAAAACACTGATAAAAGTAGAAACTCTCTAGTCATAGAAACTTAGTAAAATAAGAAACTTTATAAAAATGGAAACTTTATAAAAATAGTAACTTACTAGGAATAAAAACTTAGTAAAACAAACTATACTTAAACACATACTTAAACTTAAACATGGGCAAAACACTTAACTACTCTTAAATGTCAATAGGTTGACTTTCCTGCTCACTCGTTCAACTCTTTATTCCGAGGAATAACTCTCTCTCTACTTACTAAGGTGAATTCATAGCCCCTCTTTATTGCCAGCAAACTTACTTACTTTACTTGGGGTGAGACACATGCTGTTTTTACTTTTTTACACTTTAGACACAAGTACCAAACTATTAAACTATGCTATACCCGGCTATGTCCGACTAAGTCCCTACAGTGATATTTTTAATTGCTGCGGCATGCTTAATTATTGGGGGTAGGCCTATCGGGAGTAACGTCCCCGATACATTTGACCAAGTCATTGTATTACTTAATAATGAAATTAAACCGACAAGGACAGACACAACTTGTCATGGGGCAAACTTGAACGTTTAGTCTAAATATCACGCATTGGCATAACTTTTTGATCCTGCGGGAGATCAACTTTACAAACTAAATCTTGTGGTCTAAAACAACGACAAACTTTTTGTTAAACCTATGAACTTCACTCAACCTTTTTGGTTGACACTTTAGCATGTTTTGTCTCAGGTGCTGTTTGATTCAAGCTCTTATACTTACTGCTTATGTGATACTACTTGGACATAGGATCAAGAGATATCGCATTTATTACTTCTGCATGTGAACATTTATGATATTGTTATTCCTGTCATTCTAACGACATTTCATTTTTCGCTGCGTACTCATTAAAGTTAAATTCATCATTTAGTATTGTTCTCGTTTATTATAATATGTTGGTATGTTTTGATATTAGTGACGTTCCTTCCAGACCCTATTGGGAGGACGTTACATTAATCGTTGTCACATAAATACAAACACACTTCTCTAAAAACGGACACATCAAAAACTTCAATCCTTTTGTCCCACCACCTTCTAGAAGTTGTGCATGCTGGTTTCGAGATCTAGATAAGATGTTGGAATCGAGGATAGACGGTGAAATCGTTCATAAATGATATTATATCAGAATTTAAGTTGTGCATATGGGATTTTGAGCATGAACTTGTAGCAGGTGCAGGTGATCAGAAACTAATATTACTGGATTTGGACAGTGGGACGACTAACACGATATAAATTTGCATGCCCATCACACCTTCCACCGCCGTTCTCCTCCTGTCTATGCTCGAGCTGTTGTCGTTTGCTCAAATCAATATAGTGTTGGCGGTAACTGCTTAATCATCTCTATATTGATTACTACTATTGTATATATGTGCATTAAACTGTCACTTCTTCTAAGGCCAATATTTGTGTCACTGAAGTTGGTAAAATGGGCGGGTTACTCTTCAAAAGAAGTTTCAACCAAAATATAGATATAAATATATGTTTTTAAGTTTTGTTATTCATCATCTATACTATATATATAAATATATGTTTTTATTTTTAAATTCAGGGTTTGATCATATTGGTATATGACCATAAAGATAAAAATTTTATGATTATGCTTTAAGCCTTGAATATAGAACCAACTCTGCTCTATAAAATTTAGGCAAATGGGTCAAACGAGTATTAGTTTGAAATTTAGGTAGGTGGGTTGGTATTTATATAATAAATTAAGTTTTAATTTGTTTCGGGTTAACGGATTAATTGACACATTACATCAAAGAAATACACATAACTTTCCTTCACTGACCACACGTATAAATTGATAATTAGAAAACAAAACCTAGGTGGGGCAGCCACCCCTCCTGCATTAGAGATGTTCCGCCCCTATACACAAAACTTATGCTTTTTCAAGAATATTATAAACTTATACATCATATGCATTTTTATTTTTTTTATACATCATATGCATTAGACATCAAAAGTTGTATATCTTTTGAAAAAAAGTTTTAATTGATTTTTTTCAGAATTCAGAATTCAGAATTCTCATTTCTCGCATCCTCTATACCCTACATTCGTGGGATCGGGTATTGTTGTTTTATTCTCATTTATCGCATATCATTGTTGCAAGGCCAGTAAGGTGGCGGTTTACTTCATGAATGCCATATAATCTATAATCGTCTAGCAATAAAGCATTGTACGTAAGAAGGTGAAAATTTGTTGGTGTTAATAACTGTTTTTGGGTCTGATGGATGGTTCGGTGTGTAGACTGTGGTTTGTAACTATTAAGTATATATGTAGTGTATAAGCATGGTGTTATGTTGAAAAACCTATAATGAGTGTTATTCATAATCCCTATATACTAACTACAATATTTCTAAATTTCTGCCTTATTATTAGCAACTGTTTAACTATTTATCTGACTAAATATTTAATGTAGCTATAATATTGCCATTCTCATGAATGATAAACTATGACTTTGTGTCAGTGGTTTTAAAGGATAGAGCTCGAGAATTGAGATGTATAAGGTTGGTTCTTGCCAATTCATTTTACTAATTAGTAATCTAGAATATTAATAGTACCGGACTGAAGGTAAGTCATCACACATAATATTTGCTTGCAGGTATATACAGATGGAAGACGGAACCAATGTTGGCACGGAAGGTAGACAACCATAAGCAATTGTTAGGGTTTTTGATTATATATCTTACACTCTTTTAGCATTTTGACCCATTAAATTTTGTATTTTACTTTCATGAAGTTAATCATCTAAAGTTATATGGTTTTATTAAATCTTTTGTTGTGTATTAATCATTTAAAATGAATTGCCAATATAGTGGTTTGGAATATTATTGATGGAAAAAGACAATTTTGGTATTCTTTTTTTCTTTGGTTTTGATCAAGAAAGATAAATGTAATGTATATGTGATTCTATAATCTTTGCGAAGTCTACACTATGACTTGGTGGGGCATCAAGTACCTTAATAGGGTTATTTTGATTGAAATTAGCTTAATTTTTGTTTTTTTACTAAAATAACGAATACTATTAAAAACAGAATACCTTCATCTTCTATAAATTGATACACCAATCCAACGATCGTTAATGTTCGAAAAGAGTAAACAACCTATAACTTAGCTAACTCAAAGCGAGCCAAAACGAGAACGGTCATACAATGAGCAACCACAACCAAACTAAGTAAATTAAACAAAATGACGAGTATACCCTAAAATACAACCCAATAAGTGAATCCCAACAAACTAATAACACCAACAAACTAATAACACAAGAGATCAAAAAACCGAAAACAACTACGAGGGGACTTTACCATTCCTTTTGTCTGGACGTGACGTTATTGTAATACGTTGTACCATTAGTTATTTAGAAATTAAATAAAACATGCATATAATTTATTAATTTATTAAAATGTAAAACTCTGTTATAGATATTCATTTATTTACATAGTATATCTAATAGTATTAAAATGTATTTTAGTTGATTTCTTATTATTATTGTTAACAACATCAGTTTAGGTTTGTATGTATGTGGGTATTGATTGTCTGATGTGTTGGATTTACAACACCAGTTTGATTATGGGGCAAACATAGTCATGTAGTTTGAGACCTCTCCTTCATCAAATGATACATTGAGGTATTAGAGTTTTCTGTAACATGTTTTTTAAAAAATTTATATATCAACAAGTTGTGTTTGACCTCCTATCCCTGATGTACGAAGGTAACATCAATGCACACTAAATATGAAACTATTGATAATTGTACAATACATACACTCAAACGGGTGTATATATTCTTCTTATTCATTTTGGTAACAACATAACAACAGGTAAGTGATTTTGAAGGGTTAATATGAGCTTAGCTGATCCTTGATCCTCCAAAGGAGGATCAAAGGTGGGAATACAAATGTTATACTAGCTGATAGCAGTCATATAGTCATCATGTGATTTTGTTTCTATCCATTCTCTGCATTTAGTATTAGAACTAATAAACATTTTAGGTAATAAATCAAGTTAAAATACACACCTTCTCTAAAATACCCTTCTTAAATAATAAACCCCCTTTCATATTCTTCTCGATTAATACTCCGTATTTGTTATTAGGGTTCTTCAGCTTAACAATTCTACCCTACTCACGAGAATCCTTTTTCTCCCTAAATCTCAATTCGCAACTCGAATCTGATCAACAATCGAAGATTTGGGTCTTAGAGTTTCAATGAAATTTGTGTATCTTCAAAGGATACCCTATGATCTAGCTGCTTCCTGCTATAATCAATTTAAAAATAGCTGTTTGTCTGTGTAACCTTTACTTTCATAACATAATATTGTAAAATATAAATAGACATGCTTTTACATGTAGGTATTAATTTGTTTAGGGTTTTGGGTTTAGATTTAGGGTTTAGGTTAGGGTTTAAGGTTTAGATTATAGGGTGTAGGGTTTTGGGTTTAGGTTTAGGGTTTAGGTTTAGGTTTAGGGTTTAGATTCTAGGGTTTAGGGTTTATATTTTAGGGTTTAGGTTTAGGGTTTAGGGTTTAGGTTTAGGGTTTAGATTTAGCGTTTAAGGTTTAGGTTAGGGTTTAGGGGTTAGATTTAGGGTTCAGGGTTTACATTTTAGGGTTTAGAGTTTAGGTTTACGGTTTTGGGTTTAGGTTTAGGGTTTAGGTTAGGGTTTAGGGTTTAGATTATAGGGTGTAGGGTTTTGGGTTTAGGTTTAGGGTTTAGGTTTAGGTTTAAGGTTTAGATTCTAGGGTTTAGGGTTTATATTTTAGGGTTTAGATTCTAGGGTCTAGGGTTTATATTTTAGGGCTTAGGGTTTAGGGTTAGGGTTTAGAGTTTTTAGGAGTTAGGTTAGGGTTTAGATTTAGGGTGTAGAGTTTAGGGTTTAGATTTAGGGTTTAAGTTAGGGTTTAGGGTTTGGATTTAGGGTTTAGGGTGTAGGGTTTAGAGTTTAGGTTTAGGGTTTTGGGTTTAGATTTAGGGTTTAGGTTAGGGTTTAGTGTTTAAATTTAGGGTTTAGGGTTTAGTTTAGGTTTAGGGTTTTAAGTTTACATTTAGAGTTTAGGTTAGGGTTTCGGGTTTAGATTCCAGGGTTTAGATTTTAGAATTTAGGATTTAGGGTTTAGGGTTTAGGGTTAGAGTTTAGATTTAGTTTTTAAATCAAAGGATTTAAAAGAGTTTAGGGTTTAAGGTGTAGAGTTTAGATTTTAGAGTGTAAGGTTTAGATTTTATGATTTAGATTATAGTGTTTAGGGTTTAGGTTAGGATTACCTAATATTATCATATGTGTTCTGTTTACTTTATGGCAACAATTTAGTGTTCTGTTTACTTTATGGCAACAATTTATTTTAACCAATCCCGCGAATTCGCGGGTCTTTTCTTAGAGAAATGGATGTTAGCCTTTTTTACAGTGTTAGACTTTCAATTTTATTTTATATGTATTGTTTTTGGATTCAAAAAACCTACATTGATTATAAGTCAGGTAACACTAATATTGCAACTGAATCAATTTATTATTATAAACCTAACAAATATTATGCAAGATATAGTGATTCATACAAATCAATGGCGATTCATCCATCAAAAATCTCCGCGAATTCGTGGGTCTATATAATGGGTCAATTCTTGTGACGCTCATTCTAATGAAATAGTTATATATGTATCTATTTAGTATTTCCATCCATGATAAAGTAAATCATTTAATTTCAACTTCGTATGTATTTTTACTCATATTCATTTCTTATTAGAATCATTTGATAGTTACATATGTGCAACGTATTATGGGTCTATTTATGTTATTGAATATATCACAACCTTTTGTGGTTTATCTAATATTGTTTGCTTTTTAATCAACTTAACAAATACTCTATCAAATTCGATCATTTCATAAACCCCGCGAAATCGAGGGTCTTTAACTAGTATTAATATAATTACTCCGTAATATAAAAAATGGGGGATGATTCTCACACACTGTTTTTTATCCTCACACACCAATTTACTTGAACTCCTCCCTAATAATAGGGTAAAAGGATGTGTGAGGATCAAAAAACAGTGTGTGAGAATCATCCCCATAAAAAATACGAGCAATTAATAAATTATTCTATTCTGTTGGAAAATGGAAGCATTCAACAAAAACAACACTCCCCGTTGTTATGCTCCGAATTTACTTAATAATTTCTAATCGGACCGCAAATTCTTAAATCCTCAACCCTTTGGAATTAAGTATAGTTAGGGTTATTGATTGATATTAAAAAATGTGGTTGATTTTAGGAAGCAAATGTGTGATAATCATAATCCTAACGATGATGATGATGATGATACTAAAACTATCAAAATCAACACCTTACACAACAAATCCGACTCATCATTCTCAGTGGCATCACAGTGCGTTTCAAGACGTTAGTGATACCGTACGATCAGATGTTCATCGCATGCTCCATTCTCGCGCCCAGGTACCATATTACTCCATTCAATTCATTTTCCTTCAATTCAATTCCATGCAATTCATTTCACCAATTGTACTTATTATTAATTAATCGTTTCAATTTGGTTAGTTATCTTCTCTTTTTGAAGGATTGATAATTTTTGCGATAACTTCAATGGATCAACGACGTTTATTGATAATTAGACTATGCGTTTGATTACACCGGATGGTTCAGTGCTAAATGTTGAATCATTTCGCATTCAACGTGTTTGTGACATGTTCATGACATGTTCATGACATATGGTGCTGAATGGTTTAGAGTTGAAATACTCTCTTAACCATTAGCACATAAATTTATAAATTTTATGTAATATCCTCTTTAAAAATTGTATCAAGAATACTTATTGAAGAATTATAATGTTTTTTATTAATGGCGTTAAGAAAAATGTTTTTTAATGCAAAAGGTTAATAAGTTAATTATACATCACTTACATTCTTCATCTATCATTTACGTTGTCCATTCAAAATCATTATCCGTCGGAAGTAATTTCTCTATCCGTCGAATAGAGAGAGATGACTTTCCCTACTTCTGAGAGTGTTTTTACTTTGGGTAGAGAAAGGACTTGTCTTTATTCTCGGATAGGGGAAGGATTGTCTACATCTCACCTTCCCCATACACCACTCATTGTGGTATTGGGTTTTGTTGTTGTTGTTGTTGTTGTATTCAAAATCATTATCAAACATGTTATTATCATTCAGAACCAATCTCATTTAGAACCTCCAAATCATTCATATTATGAATCATTGAGCGTTTAATCATTCAGTTTTATCAAACACACACTAAATCTATCTATAATTCTATACAATAAGTATTGTCATTTTGCGTTCTAATTGCGTTTTAAAAGTTGGTAGTAATTAGCACCCTCTATCATGATCAGTCTCCCTTATTCTGTATTTTTGCTTTAATTACTGATTTGAATTTCAATTTTAGGTTCCCTTCCAAGTCCCACTTGAAGTCAATGTCGTCCTTGTCGGTTTCAGTGGAGACGGTGGTTATAGATACACTCTAGATCCTCATAAATTGCAAGAGTTTCTTCAAGTTGGCTTCCCTTCTCACAGGCCTTCATGTTTGGAGACGGGCGAGCCCTTGGATATTGAACATCACATGGTATTTAATGTAATTAAGGTAAACTCCTTTTACATATCTGTTTATACGGAGTCTAATCCACAGAGCCCACATTCGTTTACTTTCATAATATTTGCACTTACGCATTCCGTTCAGATCGTTTTTAGAAATTTTAGTAGGATCATCACCCTTTGAAGTACATATTTCAAGGACAATAGGTGAAAAGCTCTGTTCTCATCATCGCATGTTTGTTTTTACTACTTACTAACAGGCTGCTCAGCCAGAATTGATAGCATTAGAAAAGGCTCTGAAAGCAGCCGTGGTTCCTGCTGGTACTGCTAAAGAGGTAAGGTTGATTGTTTATTATGTTTTGATCGATGTTTATGCTTAATCAAATTTTACTTTAAACGTTTTCTTGTAGTCTGATTTTGGAAGGGAAGTGCCGGCGTTCGAGATAGACGCAGCTGCTGTAGAGTCTGAATTTCAGAAGCTATACTCCTATCTGTTTTTATTTGAGAATATAGGATATTCTGCTGAAGAGATTGATAGACCCGTACCAACTGCTATATTTATTGTGAATTTTGATAAAGTATGATCTAACGCATCTCTGACTTTTTTAAGCTTTGAGCCCTGATTTGACTCAAATGTATCTGCTGGGAAATTATTACCCGATATGTTGTTTGTCACACTGGTTCTTTATATTAAGATGACCTGTTTCGCCATGCTTGCCTCTTGTGTTACAGGTCAGAATGGATCCTAGGAATAAGGATATTGATCTTGATACTTTTATGTACAAAAGACTTGAACAGTTAAGTGATGAAGATATTAAGAAACAAGAGGGAGGTTACATTTATCGTTATCGTTATAGTAGAGGAGGATCATCTCAAATTTGGCTTGGTTCCGGCAGGTACATATGCTCAAGTCTAATGTAATTTGGGCCGATCGTTGATTTCGAGTTAGCATCTTTGTATCCTCTTCAATGTCCCAACTGTAACCTAAGTCACAAATATCATGTTTATCTTACACAAAGGCTAATGATGTTATTTTGGCCTAGTGGTCTAAAATGAGTTGAATTTTTACTATTGTCTTGGCGTTCCTCATATGTTCAGATTTGTCATAGTTGACATCTCAGCGGGCCCATGCACATATGGGAAACTTGAAACTGAAGAAGGAAGTGTTAGTTCAACGACCATACCTCGCTTGCGAAGTGTGATATTTCCTCGAATCAATGCTGATGTAATTAGCACGCGTGACAACTTTGTCGGTCAGCTTGCTGCTTTGATTGTGGTCATAGTTAAGCATCTTGTTGCTCCGGATGTCAGGTCTGAATTTAATACACTGTGTGACATATTGTACTTGTTCAATTCTTGATACTCTGATGTAGTACTAAATAGGCTATTCTATGTTTTCAAAATTCTTGCTCGAATGAAAGGACTGTAATTATATGTCTCACCTATGTATGTCTTGAAGATGAAAACCGAAAAGGAAAAAATTGAAAAGCATAGAAGTATTCACTATGTACCTTCATAATATTTGATAGTGGACTTGTGCATGCCGATGAAAATGTTTTGTTGAATTACTATTTGGTGGATTCAGGTTTGAAACTGTAGATGTAGCAATGAGGTTGCTGATACCGATAATCGTCCTACAAAATCATAATCGTTATAATATCATGGAAAAAGGCAAAAACTACAGTATAGATATTCAAGCGATTGAGGAGGAGGTGGGCTTTTCTTCTGGAGAGTACTTTGATTAATTTAACTGTTGATTTGAAAGAAAATCTATTCTTGCTGTTTTTTTACTGATTTAAAAAGTCGACTAAAACATGGATTAAGGTTTTAAAAGTAGCCAAATCATGGTGGAATTTAAGTCCTCACTCCTTATAACTAAGTTTGCTGATTGCTTAGCTGGATTGGAAATTTTTCTCATGCTTGCTCTCATTCCTTTTTCAGGTTAAGAAGATGGTGCACAAGGGAGAGGAAGTAGTGATTGTCGGAGGTTCGCATTCGTTACATCTTCATGAGAAATTGGCAATTGCTGTTTCGAAATCCATGCGTGGACATTCTCTTCAGGAAACAAAGAAGGATGGGCGTTTCCATGTGCACACGAAGATGTATTTGGATGGTGCCATCCTTAAAGAGGTGCTACTCCACATCTATATATTGCTATTTTATTACTTATTTTGTTGGTTTTTTATTTTTGTATTTTTTGAACAGCAAGTTAGTTTGTTGGAATAATTCTGCATTTTCACAAGTAGGGTCACCAAAGCTTCTCCTATCCTCATTTTTGTCATCAATCCCTCATTGGCTCATTAATTGGCGGCGATCCACTCTAGATTGGCACTTTTGTAAATGTTGTTTTTTTTTGTGAATGTGTGATTAATGACATCATAACCTGAAGGATTAGTTTTATAAAATGATGGTAAGAAAACCATGCTATGATTTTAGAACATTTAAAAAATTTGAATTCCTTGTTTGATCTAAATTATTATTGTAGGAAATGGACAGAACTGCAGATGTACTAGCTGCTGGATTACTTGAGGTTTCTGACCCATCACTTTCTGATAAATTTTTTCTCCGCCAGGTTAGTTTAAATTAAGTCAAGTAGTCAACACTTAAAGACCTTCTGGAGTTAAAAAAAAAAAAAAAAACTAACCGACGTGTGCCCGCTTTTTTTTCTTCCTGTTTGCCTGTCTATCAGCCCGTGTGTCGCTATATAGTGTTTGTTTGTCTTTTCACTTTTACACCTAGTTTTTGTTGTCTACAGAAATGGACGGATGAGATGGATGGTCTGACTGATTCATTATTGAAGCATAAACCGCCACAGGCTTATAACCTTAAAACTAAGGGGCAGAAAAACAAAAAAGTGCAGAAAAAACAAGGAGACGTACACCGGACTTATGGAACGAGAGTGGTCCCTGTGTGAGTGAAACCTTCTTGTCTTTTGATACATACTGAATAAATTAGGTAACCATATCATCTAATGTGCATCTCATTATGACTGCCATTTGGTAAATACAAAAGAAACAAGCAACGGGTTTCTCGTTTTGGAAATTAACATTAGTATGCAATGTATTACTTGTACACTTTCTTCATTTAGAACCATTCATATGGCACTTTATTGTTTTCCAGCTTTGTTTTGTCATTAGCTGATGTGGATCCGCACCTTACGATGGAAGATGAAAGCCTGTTGTGGACTAGTAACGATGTTGTGATTGTACTTCAACATGGAAGTGAGAAGATACCTTTAAGGTAACCATATCAGCAATTATCATTACCATGTCATCATATTATCCTTTTCCTCATGACTCATCATGATACATCATACCTACTCATCTTTCAAGCTTCTTGTACCTTCTTACAAGTTAGTTTTACGAGTACAAGTAAATTTCATACATAATGTCTTGCATGATCCAACCAAGAGATATGGATCCGGGATGTTAGTATATTAATCAAGAAACATGTAATTATGGATATATTATGTTCTGATTGTGGAATTGCACAGTTACGTCTCCGAAACAGAGAGGGTACGTGTTGTTCCATCCCAAGTGCAGCGTCATATAGTGGCCGGATTAGCATCTGTTGTGGGTGGATTGAGTGCACCATACGAGACGGTTTCTCATATTCATGAAAGACCTGTTGTCAATTGGCTCCTTGCAGTCGGTTGCCATCCATTTGGACCATTCTCTAATGTTTCTAAGCTTAGTCAACTGCTTCACGATGTTACATTGGTAAATAAACATCAATTTCTCATATATGTTTTTGATATTAAATGGTTTTTATTAACTGTTTAAAGGTAAACTAATAGAATCATGATTTAACTATTGTGCTACCAAACAAGACATCATAATGTTTAAAAGTGATTGCTGATCCTTGTATTTGGTGACAGAGAAATACAATATATGCACGTGTCGATTCTGCTCTCCGAAGGATTCGAGAGATGTCAGAGGTAAATATTGTCTTGGTTGACTTATTCTTCTTGCTGCTTTTCTCCAAAATGTTAATTTAATCCGATTGGTTATGATTATGGTTATAGTCTGTTGAAGCTTTTGTTGGTGAGTATCTAAAAACACCTTTAGGTGAACCAGTGAAGGGTAAGAAGAACAAGACAGCCACTGAGCTATGGCTCGAGAAGTTCTACAAAAAAGAAACAAATTTGCCCGAACCTTTTCCTCATGAATTAGTCGAGCGGATTGAAACGTATTTGGATGTGAGTTTTACCTTACTATGAATATATGTAACACGAAGTTTGTATGATGTAACGTGGTGCATATTGATTGGACGGTAGAGCCTTGAGGAACAGCTCGTAGATTTATCTTCACTCCTGTATGATCATCGTTTACAAGATGCATACATGAACAGTACTGATACTCTTGAAAGCTCCATTATCACACAGCTGTAATTTTCTTCATCTATGAATGTTTATGTTCTTTAGTGCACATGAGTTTGAGCTTCAATGGTGATTATGGTCATGTTCTTTTTTGCAGGTATGTTGATCGTGTACTAGAGAAAGAAAGGGAACGAATGAAGTGTTGTACTATTGAGTATATGGAAGCAGCACAGGCTTCTCAAAGTCTCTTTTATGTCGTCATCTTCCTTGCAGGTTTGTTTGTATTTTTTAAGTTGCAGGTGAATTTAAGAAAATAAGAACTTCTGATTGTTTATACTGGTTTGTATATGTTTTGTGCGTAGTGCCTACATTTTTCTCGTGTCTATCTCTTTACGTGTGGAAGCTCAGATCCTAGAAGACCACACGTACAAATCAAATTTGAGCTCAAACTAGGAACTGTTGATGAACTAAACTTGGGGATTTAAGAAGTGGTTGGAGGGAGCATTTAAATACGAATCCGGTGAGTGATACGGTTTTACATATATGTTTTGGTCTTAGTATGTGGTTCTATGTAGATTTAAATTTGTTGTAACTGGTTAGTGAGGTACAACAAGGAAGCATGACAGAAATAGCACTAGTGATCCCTATATACTTGCCAATGTTAATGTCAAGTGTTTATTGTTAGTGCGTGAGTCCTAAAGAGGCTTGGAGTACGAAATATATGATGGGATTGTGCTTTCTGAAAGATCAGTGCGCTGCAAAAGGTTATTTGTTTCCACATTATTGTTACATAGTAGTATCTTTTATCTCTAGCCATTTACATATTTTTCTTTTGTCTGTCATTCTATGTATCTCATGTTGACAGTGATGAAGATCATATATGTCTTTTCCATCCTAGCATTACTGGATTAGTAGTTCCACAATCCAACATAAATAAATTATTTAATGAATGCTAGTTTTATTCATATTGCTGTTAACCAAAATCGTTAATGCCAAACTACTGTTGAACTTTTGAGACAGGTTATCATTTAACAATAACCAATAACAGGCGGTGACCGGAGGGGGCGTCAATGTGCGCAATTCACCCGGTTACGGGTATCGTCGCTCGGGGACTCGTCTAGGGCCGGTCATGAGAATTTAAGTACCTGGAACAAAGTGAAAAAAGGCCCTTAGACTTTAACGAATAATATAAGTTATTTAAAAAAGACCCTTATGTCATAACGAATAATATAAGGTATTTAAAAAATTGCCCTAAGGATTGTTAGTGGACTTTGATTTCTCTTTGATCTCTTCCTTTCTCTTGGTTTGCTTGAAGAGGCAGAAACATATGTGGTTAGGGTTTGAGAAGCAAGTCATATATGGAATTTTGGCTATCATTTCACGATATGCCTTTTGAAACTCTTTGTTACCAGACATTGATTGGACAAATGAGTCTTGCTACCACAATTGTGGTACTTTCTCACTTTTAGTTTTGGTTGCTGGTTGGAGGTAGACGAGTGGGAGTCTGGTTCTGGTGCTGGTTGTTATGAGTAACAACCAGTAGCAGCTAAGCTGGTCTAGCTTTACATCCAATAACTGAGTCATGGATGACTCAGCAGATGACTCACCCTTGGTCATTTTAGCTTTTTTTCTTAAGGGCAGTAATGCAAGATCGTGGCTAAACAAATTAAATTCACGCACAAGAAAGGAACAAACAAGTCAACCGTGACTTGATTGTTTTTATTCACGACTAAATCGTTCAATTCAAAATAACAAAAAAAAGCTGCTAAACAAGATAGACTCATAACCCTTTTATACTACGACCTTAAAAAAATAAGACAAAATTACTTCGGTCGTCCTTGAACTTGTACCTAAATCACATAGGTCGTCCTTAATCTTTTTTTTTTACTTAGGTCGTCACTATCCTTTTAAAACGTACCACCCGTCATCCTTCTGTCTACTAGCCGTCCACTTGATCCGTTAACCCATCTCATGTGCGTCCCACGTGAGGGTATTTATGTACTTTTCACCTTGTTGTCCTATTAATACCCTCACCTACTCATGTTTTCCCCCAATTCAACTCAGATGCTCTATAAACCCTAATTCCATATTAAAAAAAACCTTCGATACAATTTTCAATCAACAATGGTGTTCTGCAATTGTGGCAAGAGAGCGGTTATTCGTAAGGCGAAAACTATTAAAAATCCTGGTCGTCGATATTATTCATGTCCTACACTGGTAATATTTTTATTTATTTTTTGTATAATTTAAAGGGTTAAAACTTTGTGTAATGTTATACACCTAATTGAATCGAATTCGTGGTTAGTTTTCTGACTGCAGGTCGTTCATTTGGGTGGATCCACCGATTAACAGTACAGAGGTAATAAGACCCAATGAATTATTGGAAGAACTATTGGAAGATGAACAAGTAAATTCAAGAAAGTGGAAGATTATGTTTTTTGTGATCCTCTTTATCCTCATTATCGTTTGGGTTAATTGATTTCAATGAATGAATGAAAGAATGAAATCTCTGTTGTAATAGTTTTGGTTAATAAGAACCAATGTTTTTTGTATGAACTAATGAATGAATGAAAGATCTGTTGTACATTACTCATTTCTTAGTTGATTCATTTATATGTACATTACTCCATGTTACACACAGAGTATTACAAACTGGAATGTGAAATGTTACAAACTGGAAACACACAAAATAACAAACACATTATGTTGAAACAAGAGTACATGATACCACAGTCACAAAATACCTAAATATAGTTCCAAATACAGACATAAATTACATACCATCAGGATTAAAGTACCAGTTCAAAAGACAACAACACAATAACATCACAATTAAAGTACCAGTACACCCAATAACATTACAAAGTTTAAAAGACAACACAATAACTTGCTTTAACTTCAATTCTTTGACTTCTTCTTGCTTGTTCCACTGGTTGAAGCATTTCTGGTCCTCTTCTTGCTTGTTCCACTAGTTCCCCCATTTGAACACCCTCTTTTGTTGTGGCCATACTCTTTGCAATTTGAACATTGCATGATAATCCCTTTTTTAGACAACCTTCCATCTGTGCTAATGTTGTCTTTCTCTTCTAACCCTTTCCTTCTATTTTTCTTTGGCCTACCTACTCTTGCTATTTTCTTTGGTGGCATTAGGGTATAAGGAACATTAGACTTGGGCCACATAGATCTACCATTAACAGGGTTTATGGTAAATGTATATGTATTTTTCCAAGTGTCCATCCTATAAACTGGGTGAACCCAATGCTCTGGTGCACCTACTTCATCTGGTGGACCAACTTGATCATCATTTGCATTTAAGTTGTAAAGTGCAGCAACAACATGTTTGCAAGGAATACCAGTAATCTCCCACTTCCTACAAGCACACTCTTTGTTCCCAAAATCAACAGCAACTTGTTCACCATGAGGACCATTCACTTGGTATTGCTGACTACCACTCCAAAGCACAGTTAACTTACTTGCTTCCTTCTTAATGACTTCAAATTGTTTGGTTGCATAAGGAGTTAACAGTTGATCATTGTTTTTGCACTTACCCAACACATTAACTATCCTCTTCATCAAATACTCTCTCACATACTCTAATGCAGTTATAATTGGTTTATCCCTAGCATCAACCAACCATCTATTCAACACCTCACACATGTTGTTCAACAAAATATCTGTGACTGCTCTACCTACATATATCAATTAACATATTTATTGTACAGATAAACTTGAAATTGCTATTATAAACACACAGAATAACAAACTGGAAACACACAGAATTAATTGTAAACCTGTGAAATGGCTTCTAGCCCATTGCCTTGGTGGAATATCTGCTAAAAATTTATAGCAGTCCTTGTTGAACTCTTTCAGGGCTGACATTGCTCTTTCAAACTCTGGCACAGTTGTTGCTGTAGCACATGACCACAAGTGATTTTTGTATGCTTTTCCATTCCATTTTTTCTTCATGTTCTCTTGAATGTGTCTTAGGCAAAAACGATGCTCAGCAACTGGAAACACTTTTTCAACTGCATTTATCAGACCCTATCACACAAAACATAAGTAACAAACATAACATAAGCAAACAAATAAAATCTAAGTAACTACATAGTTGCAGGCATGTTATTTGTGTAAAAAAGACTTACTTTTTGCCTATCACTCATGAAGGTGAAGTTAGATAGTTCATTTAACTCTAAATCTGCAGCTAACAGCTCAAGAAACCATGTCCATGAGTTGGTAGTTTCTTGCTCAACAATTGCATAGGCAACAGGATAAATCCCATTGTTGGAGTCAAGTCCAACAGCTGTCAACATCTGACCTGTAGCAGGTTCCTTCATGAATGCCCCATCAACACCAATAAAATCTCTACCAATTGATTTAAATCCCCTTTTCAGTACACTCAAACATATGTAGATTCTTTTAAAGACCCTTGTCTTTGACCTTAAGTTACCAGGTTCAACATCAAGCTTAATAGTAGATCCAGGATAGCATCTTAACAGTTCTTCAACATAATCTCTTAAAACAGTATACTGCTCAGCATAATCTCCTTGTATCTTTTTTTGTGCTTCTTTTAATGCCCTAAAAGCCTTCATTCTATGCACCCTCACTTCTAACTCAGATTCAAATCTAGCTTTAACAGCTTTGATTGGGATCTTTGGATTGGTTGCTAAATCATTAACCAATGTTGTAGAAAGGTATTTGTATGTACACTGTTTGATGTACCTTGAGGTCAAGCATTTATGTTTATCTTTAAGTGATCTTACAACCCATGTTTCAGATTTAGAGTTTTTAGAAACATACATTTTCCATTTGCACAGTAGATCTTTTGCATTCACTCTTTTTCTATCTTTCTTTTTGTCCTTATCTGATAAAGCATTTATTCCTTCTTTTGTGGTCCCCTTTTTCCCAGATTTCACATGCTTAGCACTTTTACCAAACTCACACTTTTGTCCCCCAACTAATTGACCATCTTTGAAAACTCCAATTGAACCTTCACAGCCAACTTGGATTCTAGTTTTGTCATTTTTTATCAATACTAAATTTCTTCTAGTTTCTATTGCATGCAACTCAATATATCTCTTTACCTCTTCTGCAGTTCCAAACTCTTGCCCAAGATAGAACACAGTTGTCTTAAAATCTTTACCATGTATCTCTTGTTCTTTCAATTCTTTAAGTTTCTTCTTCCTAATATCATCCTCAGACCCAGAATCAAGGTCATCATTGTTCAACATAACTGGTTCATCACCTTCAAAGTTGTTACCCTCACTATCATTTTGTAAACCAGAACCCACAAACTCCACATCTTTATCAATGCAAAAATTACAGGTTTCCATATCAACCTCAACATCCTCAATATTATGTTTATCAACTACAAAATCATCATCTTCACTATCACTTTCAGATTCATCATTGGCATCTTCATCATTGGCATCTTCAATATTATCATGTGGTTCAGATTCATCCTGTTGGATATCTTGACCATCATTGGCAGCTTCACTATGTGTTTCAAATTCATTTTGTTGGAATTCATCAACAACAACACTAGGTGTTTTTCCTTGACTATCATTTAATACTTGACTCTCATCTAATACTTGACTCTCATTGTACTCTAATAGCAGCTTCTTTGGATTCAATGCAGGCTTTTTGGTTGGTTTTTCAATCTTAGTTGGTCTAGTTTCTTCATCTACAATCTCTTCTAATACAAAATAACAAACTAATTGAGATAAGCACAACCGCATCCTTATCCCAAACTCATTCTTCATGCTTACAGCTGGACTTTGACTTTACCCTTGTCCAGCACGAAGTCCCTTCTGCAACCCAATAAAATAATCGTGCAGCCCAATTGGTGAGGGCCCAACCTGCATAGTACCTGTATCATTCCCTTCGTCGTAGGAAAGACTCGACCGCGAGTCAAGATCGTCCCCATGATACGGTGATAGATCAGCAATATTAAAGGTAGCTGACACATTGTAGTGACCCGGAAGTGCAATTTTGTAGGCATTGTCATTAATCTTCTTGAGGACTCGAAAAGGACCGTCGGCGCGTGGTTTAAGCTTACCAAAACGACCACCCGAAAATCGTTCTTTTCGCAAATGGATCCTAACATGATCACCTTCTTTAAAAACCACCTGTTTTTGATGCGATGCGTATCTGCTCGCCTCTTGTACTCAATATTGTACTTGTTGATCCTTTCATGTACCTGTTTTTGCAGGTCTTTAAACTGGTCGGCCTTAACTTGTCCATCATTAGAAACATTAGTGAGCATCGGTCTAGGCACAAGATCGAGTGTCGAGTGGAGTCAACGGATTTCAACCATACACAACCTCAAAAGGAGTCTTGCCAGTAGTCCTATTAATAGACCGATTAAAAGCAAATTCGGCCTGAGGTAACGTGTGATCCCATTGCTTCGGATGGTCCCCTACAAGACTTCTTAGAAAATTTTCGAAACTACGGTTGACAACTTCAGTTTTCCCGTCAGTTTGAGGATGGTGGGAGCTACTAAACTGAAGTTTCGAGCCCACACGCGCCCACAACGTTCTCCAAAAGTGACTAACAAATTTAACATCCCGATCCGATGTTAACGTCTTTGGAATCCCATGTAACCGCACAATTTCTGTGATATAAAGTCGGGCCATCATATGTTTTGTTGCAAGGTATAAAATGTGCCATTTTCGAGAATCGTCAACGACCACCATAACTGAATCTTTAAGACGTTGGGTCCGCGGTAAGCCTACTGCAAAATCAAGACTCACATCCTCCCATGGCCCATTAGGAACAGGCAAGGGAGTGTAGAGTCCCGCATTGCTTCCATGCATCTTTGCTACGTGACAAACCCGACAACGTGTGACAATACGATCAACATGTTTTTCCATAGAAGGCCAATAGAAACGATCTTTCAGTAATGCCAAAGTTTTATTTGTACCAAAATGTAAACCCAAACCTCCTGCATGACATTCAATAACAATCGCATCGCGTAAGGAACCCAAAGGAATACATAATTTCGTACCTCTAAACAAATATCCATCACGAATAAAGAATGAGCGAAACACCCCTTCACGACATTTTGCCCAGATTTCCTTGAAGTCTCTGTCCTCGTGATAGCAGTCCTTAATAATCTCAAACCCACATACACCCGCTTGCGTAGTACCAAGTAAAACAGGTCGACGACTTAGCGCATCTGCGACCTGGTTGAGAGCACCAGCTTTATGCTTGATCACGAAGGTGTACGCTTGTAAGGCTTTCACCCATTTAGCATGTCGGGGATTAAGTTTTGGTGTCCTTGAATATACTTCAAGGATTCGTGATCAGAATATAATATAAATTCGCGAGGTAGAAGGTAATGGCGCCAGGTTTCAAGTGTCCTTACGATCGCGTAAAACTCACGATCATACGTCGAGTACTTTTGTCTAACTTCATTAAGCTTCTCTCTAAAGTAAGCCACAAGGCGTTTGTTTTGACTTAAAACACCCCCGATGCCTACGCCAGATGCGTCACACTCCACCTGAAAAACATCATCAAAGTTAGGTAAGGCGAGTATAGGAGCATTAGTTACCTTCATCTTAAGCTCGTTAAAAGCATGAGTGGCGTCCTCCGTCCATGAAAATCGACCCCCTTTCATACATTCGGTGACCGGGGCGATGATCGTGCTAAAGTTACGAATAAACCGACGATAAAATGAAGCAAATCCGTGGAAGCTACGTATTTCGTGGATTGTGGAAGGTAAATGCCAGGTAGTTATCGCATCCACCTTTGATTCGTCCATCCGAATACCATTTCCTGAAAAGATGTAGCCTAGGAAGGTCACTTCATCAGTAAGAAAGTGGCATTTCTTGGCACTGGCATATAACTTTTGCTCCCTCAATACGTTAAACACCTCCCTGAGATGACCAAGGTGATGTTCAACATCACAACTATATATAAGAATGTCGTCAAAATAGACCACTACAAACTGCCCGATAAATGGTTTAAAAACTTGGTTCATCAACCGCATGAAAGTGCTAGGTGCATTCGAGAGCCCAAATGGCATGACCATCCACTCATATAATCCGTCTCATGTCTTGAAAGCGGTTTTCCACTCATCTCCTGGACGCATTCGGATTTGATGATAGCCGCTCCTCAAATCAATCTTGCTAAAAACTGTGGCCCCGTGAAGTTGATCAAGAAGGTCATCGAACCGTGGAATAGGGAACCGATATTTAATCGTAATTTTGTTCACCGCCCTACTGTCAATGCACATTTGAAAAGATCCTCCCTGTTTCTGTATGAGTAGTGCGGGTACCGCATCGCGCTCATGCTCTCCCGGATTAAACCCTTGGCCAACAACTCTGAAACCTGCCTTTGTAGTTCTTCGAATTCGTTTGGGTTCAACCTATAAGTGGGTTTGTTAGGTATTGATAAACTGGGTACAAAATCAATACAATGCTGGATGTCACGCATTAATGGTAGTCCCGTTAGGAACTCATCAGGTAATACGCCTGAAAAATCAGACAGAATCGGTTGAACCGCTATTGGAATATCATTACCCTCCTCATTACATTCAGCTACCACAATTGCAAACAGAAGAGGGGTGTTTTTGATTTCTTTAGTGAATAAAGAGCGACTGAGAAACAGATTCGGTTCACCATCATTTTTGCGGCGTGTGTCCAACAAGGCAAGGGTGATATTAAGACTATCTTTGCAAAAACTATATGTGTTTGTAAACCCATCGTGTTTTATCTTCCTATCAAACTGCCATGGGTGGCCTAACAAGATATGACATGCATTCATAGGGATAACCTCGCAACAAACCTCATTGTTATATTTTTTACCAATTGAAAATGCAACAAGGCACCGTTTGTTCACCTTGACGTGGTTGCTACGTTTAATCCATGTCAATTGATATGGCTACGGGTGATCCTCCACTTGTAACCCCAACTTTTCAACCATTTCAATCGATACTACGTTCTCACAACTCCCCCGGTCAATAATCATAGTGCAAAGTTTGCTTTTGGCCGTGACCTTAGTGCGAAAATATTGTTTCGGAGCCAACTGTGATCATCATCAGTAGGTGTTAAAGCTTCTTCGGACAACTAGAGCTTCTCCTTTGTCCGGGTATATAACTTCTGAGTGTTCATCTGAATGGGGTGGGTTAGCCGAGTCATCATCACTGTCATTCAATGGCTCATTTTGTGTATCCGGAATAGTTACAGTTCTTTGATTAGGGCAATCTTCCATGTAATGACCCATGCCTTGATATTTGAAACATTTAGGGGTTCTAGAGTTGCTTCCTGGTGTAGGATTGACAACTTTTGCATCAAGTTTTTCTTTATCATGTAGCACTGGACTAGGCTTAGGGGTGCCAGTAACATTATTTCGAAAATAACTCAACTTACCTTTGTTCTTTGCCTACTGTTTTCTGAACCTCAGTGCGAGTCTACAAACGTCCGCATACGTCCAAAATTGTTGGAAGCTAACTACATCAGAGATCTCAGGTTTGAGAACTCCGAGAAACTGAGCAATGAGTTGCTCTTCCTCCTCCTTAACATCACACCTCATTCGTAACTGATCAAGTTCCCTTATTACTTCCTCAACGCTTTGAGAGCGTTGTTGTAAACTGTGGTACTCAACAAACGCCTCTTGGTGGTGATTTTCGGGCCAAAACTTACCCTTCATTAACTTCTTCATCTTGTCCCATGTCCCCACTTTTGATTTTCGAGCCATAGCCCTATATTTCTTCACATGGTCCCACCATAACAAGGCGTGTTTTAGAAGTTTAATAGCGACTAGTTTGACCTTCATGGCTTCTCGATTGTCTTTGAGGTCGAAAACACGCTCGACATTACTCAACCAATCTTGAAAATTGTCCGGGTGTATGGAACCCGAGAATTCTGGGATTTCAACTTTCATCCCAATATTACGGAGTGGGTCCTCTCGGTAATTACCACAGTCCTCTTGGTAGCGATAAGCGAACGGATTATAATCATCATATTGATCATATGTTCTTTCGGAATCATCATCTCGCTCAAGCTCTAATTCAGCCAATCGCCGCTTTAATTGTTTGATTTCCAATTCTCGAGGATTGTTGTCGTTGCCTCTTTAAGCACTTCGATGACTACCTTCCCCATGATAACCCCTGTAACATGTATGCTCAGCCATAACCTGTCTCTGGATACCAAATAATGCAAGATCGTGGCTAAACAAATTAAATTCACGCACAAGAAAGGAACAAACAAGTCAACCGTGACTTGAATGTTTTTATTCACGACTAATCGTTCAATTCAAAATAACAAAAAAAATAAAACTGCTAAAGAAGATAGACTATACGACCTAAAAAAAATAACAAACTAATTGAGATAAGCACAACCGCATCCTTATCCCAGACTCATTCTTCATGCTTACAACTGGGCTTTGACTTTACCCTTGTCCAACATGAAGTCCCTTCTGCAGCCCAATAAAATAATCATGCAGCCCAATTGGTGAGGGCCTAACCTGCATAGTACCTGTGAAGGTATTTCGTATGCTCGAGAGACATATTAAATTAATGTGGCTAATATGTTATGATCCAAGTCGGGTCATACCCAATAACAAGCTTACCGACACCTTGTGCGTATTTAATCTTAATGATTGGATCATTTAAATAAATACGCGACACTTGAACTTTAGAAAATCGGTTTTCTAAAATATCATCACTTAGAGATAGATTATTTGGATAATTTATATTTAATTATTTATAGGTTTAAATAATTATGTTGAGTTATATTTTATAAATTGGTTTATAAAATGCAAGTAACTTAGTAAGAGCATGGAATTATATATCAAAGTTTTATATATTGCAAAGTTTATAAAAAATACACCCACCCTTGGTGGTGGACGTTTTTTTGGGGTCTCCCACAAGACAACACCCATGCTTTGTTACTTTTAAGGTCACTCTTCCTTAGGTGCATGTGTCTCTCTTTAACCAAGGGATTCCTTGACTCAACACCAAGACTTCACCAAAACTTAACTAGCAATATACTCATAAAAAAACTGCAATTTTCTGCTGCTGTGTGTGCTGCTGGCCGAATTGTTTTAGGGAGAAAAAGAGAGTATTTTGCTTGCTAAATCAAGTGATTAAGTGTTCTAAAATCCTAACTAAACAAAGGAAGGTGTTGGTGATTGAAAGCTTGGGGTATTACACACTTGAGGCTTCAAGTTAGAAGCTTATTCATTCCATCATCTTCATCATCATCTTGCTGTCCAAATTCAGCCCTCAATTAATATTGAGGAGGTACATTCTTACTTCCTTCTTTTATATGTAAGCATATGTTCATGACTTGATACATATATGGGATTCAATTTAAATGGTTAAACATATAAACTTGTTTTCTTAATAATTATGCTTCCGTTGCTTTAACTTAAATACAATTCGGTTTTGTAATTATGTGAACATTAAGAACTTGTTGTTATGTTGAATTCCATCAACCTGCATCAGGCAGCTTTCTGTTTAGAACCAACATCATCATTGTGGTTGATTACTGCCTTGCCTTTATCTTTTGGTTTACGAGTATGGGAAGACTCCGTTAACCCAACAGATGAAATTACATCAGCTTGATCTAGAGATACTGGTTGACCAGTTTGGATTTTAGCAGTAGGCTCAACAGTTGTAGATATAACAACCCGCCAAAATCGCTAATGAAGCAGTCATTAACAAATGGTCCGACAACAACGATTATGCCCTCTATATGAGACGTTTTGACCAAAACATGCATTCATTTCAATAAATTTTCCCAAAATAGAAATACGACATAAGTAATATGTTTCTAAGAATAGAAAACGACATAAACAGTACGCGACTCAAATATCAAGGCATAAAAAGTACATAAGTGCGGTTTTAATTTATTGAATGCAAGTAGATGGTTTAAAATCCGCGACTCCAAATATGCAGACCTCTAGCACAGCGGAAGCAAACAGCTAAGTACCTGAGAATGAAACATGCTTAAAAGTCAACACGAATGTTGGTGAGATAAGATTTTATTGCGAACTATAAAGTACGATAGACCACGAGATTTCAGTGTTCAAAACAGTATAAAAGTATATGCATTGTGGGCACCTGGTAACCAAACTTAACAACTTAAATAAACCCCCCCTGTATTTGCACCTTGTCAGGGTGTGATTAGTTGCGAAGTATTAAACACCCGTAGACTGCTAGCGCGACTAGCCCGAGTGGGGTTATCAAACCCTATGGATCCATATATAAGATTCGCGCTTATCGGTTACTAATCCAATAATTAACTGTTACCAAGCTAAAGGGATTTATGACATTATAACCCACACATACAAAGCTCAAGTACTCGTGTCAAGTATGTAAAACATAAAACAACGCATGTATTCTCAGTCCCAAAATAGTTTAGAAGTTTAAAAAGGGAACAATATCTCACTTTGAGTGCACAACCACGATAACAAGTAACATCAAGTAAGTAAGGTGTCCGGTCCAACGTATCCTCAACCTAAGTTATAGTCACTTAGTCAATAACCTTATCTAATGAATTTCTAATTTGTTCAAGTTATACATACATACATCATCATCATCATACTCTAAGAAAACTAAGTTTTATATATCAAAAAGAGATCGGTTTTAATACTCGACTTCGGACAGCTGTTTTGTCCTCTATACATAACTAAGTGACACATGATCAATGGCCAAGTCTCTGCTTGTGAGTCCTCTTGCCGCTCTCCAAAAATCAGACCCCAACTCAATATCGTTTGATCGTGGTGTCGGTCAAACCGTAAGCGGGTCAGAATTTTCAGTAATGATACGCGTACCTACGCTAATGGCGCTCATGCGTATCACATGCAGCACGCACATCCTGAATATTTCCGGAACATCTGATTAAGAGGTGCGCACGCGGGTATTGCTTAGCGCACATGAAAGCAATCGGATATGATTTTATCCATAATTAAACATGATCCTTTTCCAACTATAAACCCGTTATTTATGGTTTTTATTCGGTAGGATCTATAACCTAATTATGAGGTTATCTAGGGTTAGGGTTTTATTATAAATACGACCCTAACCTCCTTCACTAAAAAATAACGTTTTCTGTATTACTCGAACTTGCGATTGCATCAGAAAACACTCTTACGGTAACATGTTTGTTCCATGAACATAAACCATATGCAACCACCTTTAGTGGCCATTGTTGCGGCAACTACCATCAATGGTGGACGTAGCTTTGATCACCCTTTTGTAGATCATCATCTCAATAAGAGTTACTCACGGTAAACCGGACCGGAGATCAAAACAATAAACGTTCTTAAACACTCCCTCATGCACTCAACATTAACTTTGCTATTTGAGCAGATTTATGTTCGATCAAATGGCGCCATCCGTGGGACCATAACTAGGATTGCATAAAGGTTTTATACGTTACGAACGATTAACTGTAAAACTTCTAATCTCTTTGTGGTTATTCTTGTGTAACAGGTGACAATGGGAAAGTCTGGTAGCAATCAATCATCTCGTACTCAGGGTCCTGATGTTGCGGGATCGAAACAAGCAAACCTAGACAAGACTCCCTTCACAAGCAAAAATCTAAACTCCGGAGCGATCAAGCTCCCGGAAAAGTCCAAAACATCATCAACTGCTACCCCCTCGGTATCTCAGCCATTAACGTCAAAAATAACGGTTGAGTATTGGGCACCGGGTGATAATGAAGAGGATGATTATGAGGAAGAGGTCCCTATTACTACAATGGGATCCGTTCCCATATATTCTATGCCAAAGTCAACGGTTCATACCAGGTGAATAATGACACCTGCTAGTGCATACGAGTATTTAGTAGGGCAGAACATCGATATTGGTTGTCCAACTAACGATCGCACTCCCTTGGATAAGATACAAAGGATGCGCATGCCTTCACATATTCTCAGTGAAATGTCCCGTTCTTATTGATTAAAAACGTTCCATATTAATTGATTTCGTTGCGAGGTTTTGACCTCTATATGAGACGTTTTTCAAAGACTG